>NC_091366.1:17599334-17624334 GCF_038502225.1 Cherax quadricarinatus
AACAACCTGCCATCTCATACTCGACCACAACAACCTGCCATCTCATACTCGACCACAACAACCTGCCATCTCATACTCGACCACAACAACCTGCCATCTCATACTCGACCACAACAACCTGCCATCTCATACTCGACCACAATAACCTGCCATCTCATACTCGACCACAGCAACCTGCCCTCTCATACTCGACCACAGCAACCTGTCATCTCGTACTCGACCACAGCAACCTGTCATCTCGTACTCGACCACAGCAACCTGTCATCTCATACTCGACCACAGCAACCTGCCCTCTCATACTCGACCACAGCAACCTGTCATCTCATACTCGACCACAACAACCTGTCATCTCATACTCGACCACAGCAACCTGCCCTCTCATACTCGACCACAGCAACCTGTCATCTCATACTCGACCAGAGCAACCTGCCCTCTCATACTCGACCACAGCAACATGCCCTCTCATACTCGACCACAGCAACCTGTCATCTCATACTCGACCACAACAACCTGCCCTCTCATACTCGACCACAACAACCTGCCATCGCATACTCGACCACAACAACCTGCCATCTCATACTCGACCACAAGAACCTGCCATCTCATACTCGACCACAACAACCTGCCATCTCATACTCGACCACAACAACCTGCCATCTCATACTCGACCACAACAACCTGCCATCTCATACTCGACCACAGCAACCTGCCCTCTCATACTCGACCACAGCAACCTGTCATCTCATACTCGACCACAGCAACCTGTCATCTCATACTCGACCACAGCAACCTGCCCTCTCATACTCGACCACAGCAACCTGTCATCTCATACTCGACCACAACAACCTGTCATCTCATACTCGACCACAGCAACCTGCCCTCTCATACTCGACCACAGCAACCTGTCATCTCATACTCGACCAGAGCAACCTGCCCTCTCATACTCGACCACAGCAACATGCCCTCTCATACTCGACCACAGGAACCTGTCATCTCATACTCCACCACAACAACCTGCCCTCTCATACTCGACCACAGCAACCTGTCATCTCATACTCGACCACAGCAACCTGCCCTCTCATACTCGACCACAGCAACCTGCCCTCTCATACTCGACCACAGCAACCTGTCATCTCATACTCGACCACAGCAACCTGTCATCTCATACTCGACCACAGCAACCTGCCCTCTCATACTCGACCACAGCAACCTGCCCTCTCATACTCGACCACAGCAACCTGTCATCTCATACTCGACCACAGCAACCTGCCCTTTCATACTCGACCACAGCAACCTGCCCTCTCATGCTCGACCACAGCAACCTGCCCTCTCATACTCGACCACAGCAACCTGCCCTCTCATACTCGACCACAGCAACCTGTCATCTCATACTCGACCACAACAACCTGCCATCTCATACTCGACCCCAGCAACCTTCCCTCTTATACTCGACCACAGCAACCTGCCCTCTCATACTCGACCACAGCAACCTTCCCTCTCATACTCGACCACAGCAACCTGTCATCTCATTCTCGACCACAGCAATCTTCCCTCTTATACTCGACCACAGCAACCTGCCCTCTCATACTCGACCACAGCAACCTGCCTTCTCATACTCGACCACAGCAACCTTCCCTCTTATACTCGACCACAGCAACCTGCCCTCTCATACTCGACCACAGCAACCTGCCCTCTCATACTCGACCACAGCAACCTTCGCTCTCATACTCGACCACAGCAACCTGCCCTCTCATACTCGACCACAGCAACCTGTCATCTCATACTCGACCACAGCAACCTGTCCTCTCATACTCGACCACAGCAAACTGCCCTCTCATAATCGACCACAGCAACCTGTCCTCTCATACTCGACCACAATACCCTGCCCTCTCATGCTCGACCACAGCAACCTGTCATCTCATATTCGACCACAGCAACCTGTCCTCTCATACTCGACCACAGCAACCTGCCTTCTCATACTCGACCACAGCAACCTTCCCTCTTATACTCGACCACAGCAACCTGCCCTCTCATACTCGACCACAGCAACCTGCCCTCTCATACTCGACCACAGCAACCTTCGCTCTCATACTCTACCACAGCAACCTGACCACAGCAACCTCCCTCTCATATTCGACCACAGCAACCTGTTCTCTCATATTCGACCACAGCAACCAGCCCTCTCATAATCGACCACAGCAACCTGTCCTCTCATACTCGACCACAGCAACCTGCCGACCACAGCAACCTGTCCTCTCATACTCGACCAGAGCAACCTGTCATCTCATACTCGACCACAGCAAACTGCCCTCTCATAATCGACCAGAGCAACCTGTCCTCTCACTGCCCTCTCATAATCGACCACAGCAACCTGTCCTCTCATACTCGACCACAGCAACCTGCCCTCTCATAATCGACCACAGCAACCTGTCCTCTCATACTCGACCACAGCAACCTGCCCTCTCATAATCGACCACAGCAACCTGTCCTCTCATACTCGACCACAACAACTTGCCCTCTCATACTCGACCACAATAACCTGCCCTCTCATAATCGACCACAGCAACCTGTCCTCTCATACTCGACCACAGGAACCTGCCCTCTCATAATCGACCACAGCAACCTGTCCTCTCATATTCGACCACAGCAACCTGCCCTCTCATAATCGACCACAGCAACCTGTCATCTCATACTCGACCACAGCAACCTGCCCTCTCATACTCGACCACAGCAACCTGCCCTCTCATAATCGACCACAGCAACCTGTGCTCTCATACTCGACCACAACAACCTTCCTTCTTATACTCGACCACAGCAACCTGCCCTCTCATACTCGACCACAGCAACCTGCCCTCTCATACTCGATCACAGCAACCTGCCCTCCTATACTCGACCACAGCAACCTGCCCTCATATACTCGACCACAGCAACCTGCCCTCATATACTCGACCACAGCAACCTGCCCTCTCATACTCGACCACAGGAACCTGCCCTCTTATACTCGACCACAACAACCTGCCCTCATATACTCGACCACTGCAACCTGCCCTCATATCGACTGCCCTTTCATACTCGACCACAGCAACCTGCCCTCTTATAATCGACCAAGCAACCTGATAACCTGCCCTCTTATACTCGACCACAGCAACCTGCCCAACAACCTCATATACTCGACCACAGCAACCTGCCCTCTTATACTCGACCACAGCAACCTGCCCTCATATACTCGACCACAGCAACCTGCCCTCTTATACTCGACCACAGAAACCTGCCCTCCTATACTCGACCACAGCAACCTGCCCTCATATACTCGACCACAGCAACCTGCCCTCATATACTCGACCACAGCAACCTGCCCTCTTATACTCGACCACAGCAACCTGCCCTCTTATACTCGACCACAGCAACCTGCCCTCTTATACTCGACCACAGAAACCTGCCCTCTTATACTCGACCACAGCAACCTGCCCTCTTATACTCGACCACAGCACGTTGGTTTGCGTGCAGCCAGCAGCAACAGCCTGGTTGATCAGGGGCTGATCCACCAGGAGGCCTGGTCACAGACCGGGCCGCGGGGGCGTTGACCCCCGAAACTCTCTCCAGGTAAACTCCAGGTAAACAAGAGGCGTGACACCAATTTTCACAAAAATGACAATTTATCCATGCAGAAGCCCGTTTGTTTGATTGACTGCAGACTACACAGAGCTTCATAATGTGACTGAATGGTTGATTTACTGTAATTCTACTAGTAACCTCTTGAATATTCTACTAATAACCTCCTTAAAGTGAAGCTCTAGCTATTTGTATTTCTATTTCTAACTGTACTTGTATATTAATACAGCTTACCGGAGTACGTTTTATATTTATTGTTTGTGTTTGATAAGGGCGCCTAAAACACCGTTTGTTTACAGTCTGCTTTATTGTCCACCGAATCCGTTTGAAACCAGTCAAGGGAAACTGGTCAAGGGTTCGGACCAGCCAAGGGTTCGATCTGGTAAATATGTAAGTTTGAGGACTGTATATAATCTAGTGATACCAGTGAATAGGAGAATTCAGTGTTGTAGTAGCAACTAACCAGTAATATAATGGTACTTAGTAGAGTGGAGTGACTTTCATTAGTTTCTTCCTCTTGAAATACCAGACGTACACAGTGAAATTCATATAAACTGTAGTTACCAGCGGTCGCAATATACACAACGAGAAGCAAATATTACTACAGAAAAAAGCGTCTTTCCTCCAAAAATTCCACCAGTCAACTATAGTGATAATATAGCATTTGTTGTGGTGGAGACGGAAAAAAACCTAGAAAAGCTAGATACAAAGATCGATAAACAAGAGTTGAGACCTGACCATTCATCATTGTAGGAGCTGCCAGCAATCACCGGTTCTTCAACACGCAAGTTATACTTTTGTATCAATCAAATCACATATTACTCGGTTAAATAATTTCCAGTAGATCCTTCATGTGTTAGCCCAAATCACCGACCAGTATGTTTTAAATAAGTGACCCTGATCAGATCCGATGGGTTTCAAACCCTTGACTGGTCCGAACCCTTGGCTGGCCGGAACCCTTGACCGGTTTCAAACGGATTCGTTGGACAATAAAGCAGACTGTAAACAAACGGTGTTTTAGGCGCCCTTATCAAACACAAACAATAAATATAAAACGTACTCCGGTAAGCTGTATTAATATACAAGTACGGTTAGAAATAGAAATACAAATAGCTAGAGCTTCACTTTAAGGAGGTTATTAGTAGAATATTCAAGAGGTTACTAGTAGAATTACAGTAAATCAACCATTCAGTCACATTATGAAGCTCTGTGTAGTCTGCAGTCAATCAAACAAACGGGCTTCTGCATGGATAAATTGCCATTTTTGTGAAAATTGGTGTCACGCCTCTTGTGCAGATATCCAAGAACTAGCTACAAGCAGTATTAAATCAGGGAAGTGTTTTTGGGTATGCCCAAATGAGATAAATCTGTGGACTAAAATAAGATTGGTATTAAAAGAGGATAGCATCAAAGCAGCCTTCATAGAAAACCTGGAAGCATTCTATAACAGATGGGAAAATAAAAAATCTGCGCTGGATGGTATCACTCTTGGTGCTGGCCATGTAGTTAGAAAGTGTAAGGCTGGAGGTGCTGCCCTGGTAGTCAGTAAATGTGGGGCTGATAGTGCTGTCTTGGTAGACAGTAATGGTGAAGCTGGAGGTGCTGTCCTGGGAGACAGTAATGGTGAAGCTGGAGATTTTGTCCAGGTAGACAGGAAATATACGCAGGAGGGAATGCATATAAATGACCTCATGGGAGACAGGAGCTGTAGTGGGGAAACAAGTGTAGTCAAGGAAAAGATAAAACCGATATTACAAACTAGTAATACAACAGGAAATAGCAAACAAGAGGACTCCACTAGTAATAGTGAGGATATATTACCAAAAGCAACTGGTGAGAGCTCCATTGTTGGTGCTAGTGAGGATAGGAATAAGACAGGTAAACATGCATCAACAGGGAATACAGTCACAGAAACCCAAGGCAAACGGAAACCAATCCTGTGCACATACTATGCACTTGGTATCTGCAGGCATGGGAAATCTGGAAAAACAGATGGGACGTTCAACTATGACCACCCGAGAAAATGCCGTGCCCATATGACAACAGGAAAATGCAAACTCCCTTCCTGTAAGCTTTTCACCCTGAAATGTGTCCCTCTTCAGTACAAGAAAGACTGTGCTATAACTTAAATTGCCAGGCACACCATCTAAAGGGGACAAAAAGATACAAAACATTCAGGCCATGGGAAAACCTGGGTAGCCACAGCCACTCAAGAGGGAGAGGTTTTTTAGTGCCAGGAAGGAAAAAAAACTGGCAGGAAATGGCGGAAGTCGTACACCAAATCCAGTCATTCCTGGAGTTTTTAGTTTAGTTTAATATGTTTATTATGCACCCCATACCCATCCTGTGGGCGGTAGTCAAAAGATTACAGAGGTACATAATTGGTCCAGGGACTGGGCCTCAAAGTTTTGATAGCTGAGCAAGTTACAGAGGTAATGAATTCACAATTTACAAAGGTAATGAACTCACAATTTACAAAGGTAATGAACTCCAGGTAGGTCTAGTCACAATCATGACAAGTTACAAAGGTATTTACAGATTACAAAGGTACACAATGGGTCCAGGGACCGGGCTCCAAAGTTTTGATGGCTGAACTAGGTACAAGGTAATGAACTCACAAGTTACAAAGGTAATGAATACTGTAAGAATGGTTACTTACGTTTATACATGGCTGCAATCATGAACAAATTTTAGAGTAATGAGCAATTCACACTTCCACACCCGGTCACAACTGTAGTGAGTTATTGGTGCAAATGTTGATTGCTGAGTCTCTCTCTCTCACACACACACACATACAAATTCATACACACACACACATAAACACACACACACACACACACACACACACACACACACACAAACTCATACACACACACGCACACACACTCATACACACACACACTCATACACACACACACACTCATACACACACACACATACACACACACACTCATACTCACACACACACACACACACACACACACACACACACACACACACACACACACACACACACACACACACACACACACACACACTCGCACACTCACACACATACACACATACACACAAACACACACACACACACACACACACACACACACACACACACACACACACATGCACATATGTGGTAATGCTTTATTTACAGCTAGCAAAGTCAGGGTATTTCTCCAGAATGGTCTGTAATATACCACTGTGGATAAAATACTTAGCCATTTCTTGAACACTTCTGAGTGAGTTGTTTCTAAATTCATTAATTTTATCACACTCCAGTACATAATGACGCAAGGTGTGACAATAATCCATCTGGCAAAGTTTACATTTCGTTTGGTCTACATCTGGTGGTGGTGATTTAACCTGCCAAAGATACTTGTAACCCAGCCGGAGCCGGGCGGTAGTGACATCCAAGAGTCTGCTTATTTTGTTGGATGCACCATAGACATGTGGCTCCTCCTGCATGATAGAATGATGATAGATGGACTCAGTGGTGTCAATCTCCCTGAGCCTTAAGTCCATAAAATTCAGCTGAAGTTCTTTTCGTATTATTGTTCTCAAACTACTACCTGACAAGCCAAGATTGTAATCTACTCCCTCTTTGAAAGCATACAGCTTAGCCAATTTATCAGTTCTATCATGCATCTGAAGACCAATGTGAGATGGAATCCACAGCATGTGCACTCTGACTCCACTGTCCACAATCCTACCATACCTGTGTCTGGCTTCTGACACAAGCATGCCACAATTTATGCTTAATGAGTTGAGAGCATTTATGGATGACAGAGAATCAGTTACAATTAAACTGTCAATCTTTGATACATAGATGCATTTCAGTGCAAGGAGTATGGCAAACAGTTCTGTCTGAAGGGTAGAGGCCCAATTATTGATGCGTGCTCCAATTTCTTTAAGAGAGCCATCACTCTGTACGACAACAGCAGCACTACCAGCTGCACCAGTGGATTGGTGAACAGAACCATCAACGTAAATAATTTGCGAGAGTGTGTGCTGTGTGACTAAGTTATCAATACAGCTTAAGGCCTCATGTTTGGCTTCAAGGCGAAGTTTTGGTTGTGATTTAAGAAGTAGTTTGGGGGGAAATGGAGGAAAGGTAGTTTGGAATGGGGTAATATTCCATGGAGCGGAGAAGTGCCGCTGTTGCCTTACTTGACATAGATCATGTATCTGATTCATGCGGAGGTCGGTTCCAGTCTTTTCGATCCATCTGGAGGAGTGCTCACCAGTGCTGAGGAAAGTTTGGAGGGCTTCTGTGCAGGGGTTTGAATGAGCTTGCCTGAGCATATTAACCCCAATTAGGATATTTCTTTCAGTAACACGATCTCTGATGCTTGGAATATCAAGTTCTTTTTGCATATTTAAAATTTTGGCAGTACGAGGGCATCCTAGGATGATCCTCATTGCTTCGTTCTGCAGTTTTTCCAGCCCTCCAAGCTTCCAGTCAGACACAAGAGCAAGTAGTGGCGCAGCATAATCAACCAATGATCTAATATAAGCAAGATACATCATTTTCACAATTTTAACATTAGCACCATACCTGGGGTGAAGCCCTGCCACAACGAACCACAGTCGCTGGCCTCCACTCCAAACCAACAGATACAGATACTAATGCCGGAAAAAAAGTCCCCCCCCCCAGTACCAACAATACCACCAGTCCAATGACATTCTTCTTTGCAAATATACAGGGTCTAAAGCCAGCAACGAACAACAAAATACCTTTCATCCGTGGACTGCTTGATAAATTAGACACATGTGCTTGCCGAGGCAAATGCAATGTTCGCGGCTTTCACAGAGACCCACATAAAGGATCACTTGAACAACGAAATATGGATCCCAGGTTACAACCTATACAGATGAGACAGAGTGAACAGGCAAAAAAAGGGGGGGTGGGGTTGGCCTGTACATCGCAGAGTCACTTGTTTGCTCAGAACTGCTTAATGCCTCAAATGATGTAGTGGAAGTTTTAGCGGTAAAGATCGAGAATCACAACCTAGTCATTGTGGTAGTCTACAAGCCTCCGGATGCAACGTCCCAGCAATTCCAGGAACAGCTGTTAAAAATTGACCACTGTCTGGAAAATGTGCCAGCTCTTGCCCCCAGCATCTTGCTCCTGAGGGATTTCAGCTTAAAGCACCTAAAATGAAGGAACATAACAAATAATGTTGTTGCAATGATAACACCAGGAGGCAGCTCTGACGAGAACTCACACACACACGAGCTTTTAAATCTCTGCACAAAATTCAATTTAAACCAGCAAATAATAGAGCCTACTAGACTGGAGAATACACTAGACCTCATCTTCACTAACAATGATGATCTGTTACGAAATGTCACCATATCAAAAACAATATACTCAGATCACAACATAATCGAGGTTCAGACATGCATGCGCGGAGCCCCAGACCGACATAATGAGATTAGTCATGAGGGAGCATTCACTAAATTCAACTTCAATAACAAAAACATAAAGTGGGACCAAGTAAACCAAGTCCTAACCGATATAAGCTGGGAAGATAGACTAAGCACAGATAGACTAGGCACAGCTTATGCCTAGAACAGATTAACTCGGTGGCACTCGATGCATGCACAAGGCTTATTCCTCTAAGAAAAAGGAGGAGTAGATGTAAAATAGAAAGAGACAGGCGCTGCCTTTACAGGCGACGGAAAAGAATAACAGAGCGGCTAAAAGAGGCCAATATATCTGAAATGCATAGGAAGTCACTGGTCAGAGAAATAGCAAACATCGAATTTAAGCTAAAGGAATCTTATAGGAGTCAAGAATTGTGGGAAGAACTAAAAGCCATAAATGAAATCGAAAGAAACCCAAAGTATTTCTTTTCCTATGCCAAATCAAAGTCGAGAACAACGTCCAGTATTGGGCCCCTACTTAAACAAGATGGGTCCTACACAGATGACAGCAAGGAAATGAGTGAGCTACTCAAGTCCCAATATGACTCAGATTTTAGCAAGCCGCTAACCAGACAGAGAGTCGAAGATCAAAATAATTTTTTTATGAGAGAGCCACAGAATTTGGTTAACACAAACATATCTGATGTTATCCTGACGCCAAATGACTTCGAACAGGCGATAAATGACATGCCCATGCACTCGGGACCCGGTGGCCTGGTGGCTAAAGCTCCCACTTCACACACGGAGGGCCCGGGTTCGATTCCCGACGGGTGGAAACATTCGACACGTTTCCTTACACCTGTTGTCCTGTTCACCTAGCAGCAAATAGGTACCTGGGTGTTAGTCGACTGGTGTTGGTCGCATCCTGGGGGACAAGATTAAGGACCCCAATGGAAATAAGTTAGACAGTCCTCGATGACGCACTGACTTTCTTGGGTTATCCTGGGTGGCTAACCCTCCGGGGTTAAAAATCCGAACGAAATCTTATCTTATCTTATCTCTGCCCCAGGGCCAGACTCATGGAACTCCGTGTTCATCAAGAACTGCAAGAAGCCCCTATCACAAGCTTTTACCATCCTATGGAGAGGGAGCATTGACACGGGAGTCGTCCCACAGTTACTAAAAACAACAGACATAGCCCCATTCCACAAAGGGGGCAGTAAAGCAATAGCAAAGAACTACAGAGCAATAGCACTAGCATCCCATATCATAAAAATAAGAACATAAGAACATAAGAAAGGAGGAACACTGCAGGAGGCCTGTTGGCCCATACTAGGCAGGTCCTTTACAATTCATCCCACTAACAAAACATTTGCCCAACCCAATTTTCAAAGCCACCCAAGAAATAAGCTCTGATGTGAAAGTCCCACTCAAATCCAACCCCTCCCACTCATGTACTTATCCAACCTAAATTTGAAACTACCCAAAGTCCCAGCCTCAATAACCCAACTAGGTAGACTGTTCCACTCATCAACTACCCTATTTCCAAACCAATACTTTCCTATGTTCTTTCTAAATCTAAGCTTATCTAATTTAAATCCATTATTGCGGGTTCTCTCTTGGAGAGACATCCTCAAGACCTTATTAATATCCCCTTTATTAATACCTATCTTCCTCTTATACACTTCGATCAGGTCTCCCCTCATTCTTCGTCTAACAAGTGAATGTAACTTAAGAGTCTTCAATCTTTCTTCATAAGGAAGATTTCTAATGCTATGTATTAATTTAGTCATCCTACGCTGAATGTTTTCTAACGAATTTATGTCCATTTTGTAATACGGAGACCAGAACTGAGCTGCATAATCTAGGTGAGGCCTTACTAATGATGTATAATGCTGCAGTATGACCTCTGGACTTCTGTTGCTTACACTTCTTGATATAAATCCCAGTAATCTATTTGCCTTATTATGTATGCTTAGGCATTGCTGTCTTGGTTTAAGGTTGCTGCTCACCATAACCCCCAAGTCCTTTTCGCAATCTGTATGGCTAAGTTCTACATCATTTAACTTATAAGTAGTAGGGTTATGGGCACTCCCAAGCTTCAGAACCTTGCATTTATCTACATTGAACTGCATCTGCCACTTTTTTGACCAAGAATAGAGTTTGTTTAAATCCTCCTGAAGTTCCATAACATCTACGTTTGAATCAATTATCTTACCTATCTTTGTGTCATCGGCGAATTTACTCATATCACTAGTAATTCCCTCATCAAGATCTTTGATATATATTATAAACAACAATGGGCCCAAGACTGATCCCAGTGGAACGCCACTTGTTACAGATCCCCCAGGGTCCTAAGGGTCCTAAGAAGCAAGATCGCCACCCATCAGTTACACAACCCATGGCAACATGGGTTTAGAACAGGTCGATCCTGTCTGTCTCAACTATTGGATCACTACAACAAGGTCCTAGATGCACTAGAAAGCAAAAAGAATGCAGATGTAATGTATACAGACTTTGCAAAAGCCTTCGACAAGTGTGACCATGGCGTAATAGCGCACAAAATGCGTGCTAAAGGAATAACAGGAAAAGTTGGTAGATGGATCTATAATTTCCTCACAAACAGAACACAAAGAGTAGTAGTCAACAGAGTAAAGTCCGAGGCAGCTAAGGTGAAAAGCTCTGTTCCACAAGGCACAGTACTCTCTCCCATCTTGTTTCTCATCCTCATATCTGACATAGTCAGCCACAGCACCGTGTCTTCCTTTGCAGATGACACCCGAATCTGCATGACAGTGTCTTCCATTGCAGACACTGCAAGGCTCCATGCGGACATCAACCAAATCTTTCAGTGGGCTGCAGAAAACAACGTGAAGTTCAATGATGAGAAATTTCAATTACTCAGATGTGGTAAACACGAGGAAATTAAAACTTCATCAGAGTACAAAACAAATTCTGGCCACAAAATAGAGCAAAACACCAACGTCAAAGACCTGGGAGTGATCATGTTGGAGGATCTCACCTTCAAGGACCATAACATTGTATCAATCGCAGCTGCTAGAAAAATGACAGGATGGATAAAGAGAACCTTTAAAGCTAGGGATGCCAAGCCCATGATGACACTCTTCAGGTCACTTGTGCTATCTAGGCTGAAATATTGCTGCACACTAACAACACCTTTCAAGGCAGGTGAAATTGCTGACCTAGAAAATGTACAGAGAACCTTCACGGCGCGCATAACGGAGATAAAACACCTCAATTACTGGGAGCGCTTGAAGTTCCTGAACCTGTATTCCCTGGAACGCAGGCAGGAGAGATACATGATTATATGCACCTGGAAAATCCTAGAGGGACTAGTACCGAACTTGCACACAAAAATCACTCACAAAGATAGCAAAAGACTTGGCAGACGATGCAACATCCCCCGAATGAAAAGCAGGGGGGTCACTAGCACGTTAAGAGACCATACAATAAGTGTCAGGGGCCCAAAACTGTTCAACTGCCTCCCAGCATACATAACGGGGATTACCAATAGACCCCTGGCAGTCTTTAAGCTGGCACTAGACAAGCACCTAAAATCGGTACCTGACCAGTCGGGCTGTGGCTCGTATGTTGGTTTGTGTGCAGCCAGCAGTAACAGCCTGGTTAATCAGGCTCTGATCCACCAGGAGGCCTGGTCACAGACCGGGCCGCACGGGCTCTCTCCAGGTAAACTCCAGGTATATTCACATTTACATAACAGAAGGAGAATATCTTAATATCACTTACCAATTTGACTGGAGATTAATGTGCATCATACTCAGAAAACCTCACTGTCTGTCTATGAAAATAACACTGGCCAGAGTTACAACATAAGACTTATCTGAGGTTCCTGGAGCTGTCCTGTCCAGTCGCCTGATATCTCAAGTTATGCAGGAATGCACATCCAACAATTTCGGCTCCTATTTGAGAGGTGTCAGCCCAATTTTAACCTCTAGAGCACGAAAATTCTTCTCATTATTCACTAACGTTTTTGTTGACCAGTTCAAACATGGCAAGTCTCTTCTGTGCAGGCGCAGCTTTCCCTTTTCGATAACATATTTTTTTTATTAAATACAATATGGCCATCTATTTACATATAACTACTGTATTTCTGGAAAATATATACAGTATTTTCCACACTGTGGCCGGGCAGAGTTCGTTGCTAAACGACTCAAATTGCTCATTTGGCAATGGTGGAGGACCTGGGTACATATAGGATCTGGCATCTACACGGCGACATATTACACAAGATTTAATCACCCTTTTTACACTTCGCCATCCTTGTGGAATACAGAAAGTTTCCCTAATACAATTTAAGGTATCTTGTACCCCACCATGCATCACATTTTTATGGGTATTTAGAACAATCAAATTTGTTAGATGATGAGTTTTGGGCAGTAAGATAGAGTGTTTAGCTCATCTATCTTATTTCTTACACTCCTGCTATTAGTATAGTCCCTTGCTGCCCTCTGCTGTCCCCCTTTGTTTGCTGACCTGATCTATTGTTTTTATTTATAACTTCATGCTGAATGCCTTTTATACATTTACTGTTTCGAACCCTAGTGTTGCAACCTGCTTGTTTCCCACACACACCCATACCTCTGTCTTCTATCAGTTTAAAATCATAGGCATTTCACCAATGGCCTTCTCAATCGAGTCTGCAAGTGCTACCACCCCAGCCCCAGAGAGATGTACCCCATCCCTTGCATACATATCATGTTTGCCATAAAAGTTGTTCCAGTTGTCAATGACTGGGATTGCAAGTTCCTTGCAGTATCTGTCTAGCCAGCAATTTACACCAATTGCCCTAGACAACCATTCATTTCCTACTCCCCTTCTAGGCAAGATGCTACATATGATTGGGATCCCTCCCTTAGACTTAATGAAATCTATAGCTGACCTGTACTTATCTAGCAGCTCTTCTCTCCTACCCTTCCCAATATCATTTCCACCAGCACTGAGACAGATAATGGGCTTGTTCCCATTACCTGACATGATATTATCCAGCCTGTTGACTATGTCCCCAACACCAGCTCCAGGGAAGCACACTCTGTCTCTCATCTTCTTATTCCTATTACAAAAAGCACTGTCAATATATCTTACCTGAGAGTCACCATCCACAAGAATGCGCTTACCTCCACTTGCAGGGGCAGTAGTACCCTTACCTTCACTGGCCACTGAAGTACATTCATCCTGAAGAACAGAGAAGCGATTTCCTACCTTCAGATCTTCACTCTTAACTTTCCTTACTCTGATGCGCCTCCCATTACTGTGAACCACTCGCCACTTGTAGCAGGTGCTGGGCTGCACCTCACTCCTGGTAGCCGTTGCTACCTCCCCACCTACAGCCTCATCACAGCGAGAGACAGACTGCACCTCACTGCTAGAAGCTTCATTTCCCACAACTCCAGCCACCTCACACTCTCTCCCAGACCCATTGAGGTGGACCTTCAGCCTCCTAATCTCCTCCTGGAGAAGCAAGACCTCCTCCTTCAACTCTCCAACCTCAATTTTTAAAACACTGCAGAAGCAAGCCATGCTTTGTAACCGTCCACGCTAATCCCCAAAGCAGCTCAGGGTCTGTGACCTCACGTGACGACTGAGTATAACACCGAGCATATCTCCTGAGGCGCACATCAATCAGATAACTGCTGCAGCATACGGGCGCCTGGCAAACCTATGGATAGCGTTCCGATACCTCAGTAAGGATTCGTTTAAGACTCTGTATACCATTTACGTCAGGCCCATACTGGAGAATGCAGCACCAGTTTGGAATCCACACCTAGTCAAGCACGTCATGAAATTAGAGAAAGTGCAAAGGTTTGCAATAAGACTAGTCCCAGAGCTACGGGGATTGTCCTATGAAGAAAGGTTGAGGGAAATCGGCCTGACGACACTGGAGGACAAGAGGGTCAGGGGAGACATGATAACGACATATAAAATACTGCGCAGAATAGACAAGGTGGACAAAGACGGGATGTTCCAGAGAAGGGACACAGACACCAGAGGTCACAATTGGAGGTTGAAAACTCAGATGAATCAAAGGGATGTTAGGAAGTATTTCTTCAGTCAGAGTAGTCAGGCCGTGGAATAGCTTAGAAAGTGACGTAGTGGAGGCGGGAACCATACATAGTTTTAAGGCGAGGTATGATAGAGCTCATGGGGCAGGGAGAGAGAGGACCTAGTAGCAATCAGCGAAGAGGCGGGGCCAGGAGCTATGAATCGACCCCTGCAACCACAAATAGGTGAGTACAAATAGGTGAGTACACACATACACACACACACACACACACACACACACACATACACACACACACACACACACACACACACACACACACACACACACACACACACACACACACACACACACACACACACACACACACACACACACACACGCACACACACACACACAGGAGACAGACACGAGGCATTAAACTACAGACCTATGTCATTAACGTGTATAGTATGCAAAGTCATGGAGAAGATCATCAGGACGAGAGTGGTGGAGCACTTGGAAAGAAACAAGTGTATAATCGACAACCAGCACGGTTTCAGGGAAGGAAAATCCTGTGTCACAAAGCTACTGGAGTTTTATGACAAGGTGACAGAAGTAAGACAAGAGAAAGGGGTGGATAGACTGCATTTTCTTGGACTGCAAGATGGCCTTCGACGCAGTTCCTAACAAGAGGTTACTGCAAAAGCTAGAGGATCAGGCACACATAACAGGAAAGGCACTACAATGGATCAGAGAATACCTGACAGGGAGGCAACAACGAGTCATGGTACGTGACGAGGTGTCAGAGTGGGAGCCTGTGACGAGCGGGGTTCCACAAGGATCAGTCCTAGGACCTGTGCTGTTTTTGGTATATGTGAATGACATAATGGAAGGGATAGATTCAGAAGTGTCCTTATTTGCAGATGATGTGAAGTTAATGAGGAGAATTAAATTGGTCGAGGATCAGGCAGGACTACAAAGCAACCTGGACAGGCTACAAGCCTGGTCCAGCAACTGGCTCCTTGAATTTAACCCTGCCAAATGCAAAGTCATGAAGATCGGGGAAGGGCAAAGAAGACAGCAGACACAGTATAGTCTAGGTGGCCAAAAACTGCAAACCTCACTCGAGGAAAAGGACCTTGGGGTGAGTATAACACCGAGCACGTCTCTTGAGGTGCACATCAATCAGATAACTGCTGCAGCATACGGGCGTCTTGCAAACCTAAGCATAGCATTCCAATACCTCAGTAAGGAATCGTTCAAGACTCTGTACACCATTTATGTCACGCCCATACTGTAGTATGCAGCACCAGTTTGGAATCCACACCTGTGCAAGCACGTCAAGAAATTAGAGAAAGTACAAAGGCTTGCAACAAGACTAGTCCCAGAGCTAAGGAGACTGTCCTACGAAGAAAGGTTAAGGAAAATTGGCCTGACGACACCGGAGGACAGGAGGGTCCTGGGAGACATGATAACGACATATAAAATACTGCACAGAATAGGCAAGGTGGACAAAGACAGGATGTTTCAGAGATGGGACACAGAAACAAGGGGTCACAATTGGAATATGAAGACTCAGATGAGTCAAAAAGATGTTAGGAAGTATTTCTTTAGAGTTGTCAGGCAGTGGAACGGCCTAGAAAGTTTTAAAACGAGGTTTGATAAAGCTCATGGGGCAGGGAGAGAGAGGACCCAGTAGCGATCAGTGAAGAGGCGGGGCCAGGAGCTATGAATAGACCCCTGCAACCACAAATAGGTGATTACAATTAGGTGAGTACAAACACACACACACACACACACACACACGTGTGCGTGTGTGTGGGTTGAAGGCAGGAACATCTCGATGGAAGGAGATAAAACACCTCAGAGGACACAAAGAGAGACACAGTGGGAGGAGGAGAGGGAGAGGTCAATGTTTGTCTACGGGCTCCAAGAAGTTGAAGGGGAAACCTATGATGAAAGAATCCACGGGGAGAAGGAAGTGATCAAAGGTATCTTGAAAGCAATAAGATAGGGAGACATGACCCAGGTTGCAAATTTTCTGAGAATTGGGTGGTTTGCACGCAGAAGGACATAGCCTGTCAAAGTAGTTTTCAAGGTAATCAGCTCAAGCCAGGGTTCTGCAAGAGAAAGCACGACTGAGGGAAAATTCAGAGTACCGGTGTGTGTACCTCGATCGTGACAGAACACAGGAGGAAAGGACGAGACTGAGAGGGTACAGAAATGAGAGGAGGAACTGGAGGCATCGATGACGATGAGCAGAACCAAGACTCAGGTGGAAGGACAAATACACCTTACAGATACACCCACAGAAGGACTCCAACCACAACAACCCCGAAGCAACTGAACAACCTCAACCAAAACCTGCACAGTGATCCCTGTGCCCCCACCCCCCACAACAAACCCCAACCACACTGTGAAAACCCAAAAGCACCTGAACAATCTCAACCAACACCTACACACTGTTCCCCCTGCCCCCACCCCCCACAACACAAACCCCACTCCCACAGCAGCTCCCAATGGGCACATTGCCCTCACCCCCAAACCACAAATCCCACCCACACCACAAACCCTTGTGGAGAATCATTATTTCTGATTCCTGCTACTTGATATGCACCTATGCTACTCTTTTTAGGAAATGAATTTTGATTATTAAAATTGGGATAATTTTTCCCTTTGTGAAGCTTGACAGATACCTCAGAGTTATTATGTGTTTCATCTTTAAAATGAGTTGGTTGGCTGGTCTGCAACTGAACAACTAATTCTTGTAGACCTAGTCTTATTTCCTCCAGACCAAAATAACCTTCATGACACTTGTTCGAGAGTCATTCAAGTGTTTTACAGCTTAATTTATTATGTACAATGGCACTCAATAACCAGTCTGATTCCTTCAGATTATATTTATTGCTTAAAGTTTTGAGAGTGCTCTCCAGTTTAACTCTAAACTGTTGTAAACCTTTGTAAGTGTGATCTGGAGATTTTAAATTAACAATGCTATTCACTAGATCCAACCTACTTTGTTCATTATTACCATAACTGACCTTCAACAAGTCAATTGCTTCTTTGTAAGAATCATCTACATTGGGAAAGGCTTGTATGAGTATGTGAGCATCTCCTCTTACCTGTCCTTTGAGGTAAAATAATTTAGTTACACAGGCTAGGTCACTCCTGTCATGCACAGCTGCTTTAAAAATTTACCAAAACTCCTCCCAATTTTCTCCAGGACTAAATACAGGTAAACATAATTCTGGGAGTTTTGGCAAAGACATATTATTTGTTGGAGCAGATTGATTAACTGCCTCGTTTACACATTTTAATTTATTCAAGGCCTGACTTTTACAAGAAAGAATCTTTTCCTCTAATTCATAATACTGATTAATCATAAGATCTACTTCAGTCTCATCTACACAGTTTACTAACAAATCTCCTTCAGATTTGTTGCAATATAATTTGTATAAATCATATCTATTCCCTAAAGCAACTAAATACAATTTTAAATCATCAGTATTCACAGTTTCTTGACTCATTAATTCCAAACACTTATTGTATGCTTTTGTTACATGCCCTTTTCTAGCCTGCAGTGATGCTTTTTTGCTCTGTATTCCACATGTTTGTCTTCTACATTAATTTCCTCATTTTCAGCCATGATGCAATGTATTAAATTCAACTTAAATCCAACCTAGGTAGTAGGTTGGTAGACAGCAACCACCCAGGGAAGTACTACCGTCCTGCCAGATGACTGTGAAACAGAAACCTGTAACTGTTTTGCATGATGGTAGGATTGCTGGTTTCTTCTTAGGTCTCATAAACACGCTAGATAACAGGGATATCTTGCTACTTCTACTTACACTTTGGTCACACTTTACAGACACGCACATGCATATATATATATACATACATCTAGGTTTTTCTTCTTTTTCTAAATAGCTCTTGTTCTTCTTTATTTCTTCTATTGTCCATGGGGAAGTGGAGAAGAATCTTTCCTCCGTAAGCCATGCGTGTCGTATGAGGCAACAAAAATGCCGGGAGCAATGGGCTAGTAACCCCTTCTCCTGTAGACATTTACTGAAAAACAGAAGAAGAAAAACTTTATAAAACTGGGATGCTTGAATGTGCGTGGATGTAGTGCGGATGACAAGAAACAGATGATTGCTGATGTTATGAATGAAAAGAAGTTGGATGTCCTGGCCCTAAGCGAAGGGGGTAGGGGAGTTTCGGTGGGGGGAAATAAACGGGATTAAATCTGGAGTATCTGAGAGAGTTAGAGCAAAGGAAGGGGTAGCAGTAATGTTGAAGGATCAGTTATGGAAGGAGAAAAGAGAATATGAATGTGTAAATTCAAGAATTATGTGGATTAAAGTAAAGGTTGGATGCGAAAAGTGGGTCATAATAAGCGTGTATGCACCTGGAGAAGAGAGGAATGCAGAGGAGAGAGAGAGATTTTGGGAGATGTTAAGTGAATGTATAGGAGCCTTTGAACCAAGTGAGAGAGTAATTGTGGTAGGGGACCTGAATGCTAAAGTAGGAGAAACTTTTAGAGAGGGTGTGGTAGGTAAGTTTGGGGTGCCAGGTGTAAATGATAATGGGGGCCCTTTGATTGAACTTTGTATAGAAAGGGGTTTAGTTATAGGTAATACATATTTTAAGAAAAAGAGGATAAATAAGTATACAAGATATGATGTAGGGCGAAATGACAGTATTGGTAGATAAAAGACTGTTGAGTAGACTTCAGGATGTACATGTTTATAGAGGGGCCACAGATATATCAGATCACTTTCTAGTTGTAGCTACACTGAGAGTAAAAGGTAGATGGGATACAAGGAGAATAGAAGCATCAGGGAAGAGAGAGGTGAAGGTTTATAAACTAAAAGAGGAGGCAGTTAGGATAAGATATAAACAGCTATTGGAGAATAGATGGGCTAATGAGAGCATAGGCAATGGGGTCGAAGAGGTATGGGGTAGGTTTAAAAATGTAGTGTTAGAGTGTTCAGCAGAAGTTTGTGGTTACAGGAGAGTGGGTGCAGGAGGGAAGAGGAGCGATTGGTGGAATGATGATGTAAAGAGAGCAGTAAGGGAGAAAAAGTTATCATATGAGAAGTTTTTACAAAGTAGAAGTGATGCAAGGATGGAAGAGTATATGGAGAAAAAGAGAGAGGTTAAGAGAGTGGTGAAGCAATGTAACAAGAGAGCAAATGAGAGAGTGGGTGAGATGTTATCAAAAAATTTTGTTGAAAATAAGAAAAAGTTTTGGAGTGAGATTAACAAGTTAAGAAAGCCTAGAGAACAAATGGATTTTTCAGTTAAAAATAGGAGAGGAGAGTTATTAAATGGAGAGTTAGAGGTATTAGGAAGATGGAGGGAATATTTTGAGGAATTGTTAAATGTTGATGAAGATAGGGAAGCTGTGATTTCGTGTATAGGGCAAAGAAGAATAACATCTTGTGCGAGTGAGGAAGAGCCAGTTGTGAGTGTGGGGGAAGTTCTTGAGGCAGTAGGTAAAATGAAAGGGGGTAAGGCAGCCGGGATTGATGGGATAAAGATAGAAATGTTAAAAGCAGGTGGGGATATAGTTTTGGAGTGGTTGGTGCAATTATTTAATAAATGTATGGAAGAGGGTAAGGTACCTGGCAGAGAGCATGCATAGTTCCTTTGTATAAAGGCAAAGGGGACAAAAGAGAGTGCAAAAATTATAGGGGGATAAGTCTGTTGAGTATACCTGGTAAAGTGTATGGTAGAGTTATTATTGAAAGAATTAAGAATAAGACGGAGAATAGGATAGCAGATGAACAAGGAGGCTTTAGGAAAGGTAGGGGGTGTGTGGACCTGGTGTTTACAGTGAAACATATAAGTGAACAGTATTTAGATAAGGCTAAAGAGGTCTTTGTGGCATTTATGGATTTGGAAAAGGCGTATGACAGGGTGGATAGGGGGGCAATGTGGCAGATGTTGCAGGTGTATGGTGTAGGAAGTAGGTTACTGAAAGCAGTGAAGAGTTTTTACGAGGATAGTGAGACTCAAGTTAGAGAATGTAGGAAAGAGGGAAATTATTTCCCAGTAAAAGTAGGCCTTAGACAAGAATGTGTGATGTCACCGTGGTTGTTTAATATATTTTTAGATGGGGTTGTAAGAGAAGTAAATGCTAGGGTCTTGGCAAGATGCGTGGAGTTAATAGATAAAGAATCACACATAAAGTGGGAGTTGTCACAGTTGCTCTTTGCTGATGGCACTGTGCTCTTGGGAGATTCTGAAGAGAAGTTGCAGAGATTGGTGGATGAATTTGGTAGGGTGTGCAAAAGAAGAAAATTAAAAGTGAATACAGGAAAGAGTAAGGTTATGAGGATAACAAAAAGATTAGGTGATGAAAGATTGGATATCAGATTGGAGGGAGAGAGTATGGAGGAGGTGAATGTATTCAGATATTTGGGAGTGGACGTGTCAGTGGATGGGTCTATGAAAGATGAGGTGAATCATAGAATTGATGAGGGGAAAAGGGTGAGTGGTGCACTTAGGAGTCTGTGGAGACAAATAACTTTGTCCTTGGAGGCAAAGAGGGGAATGTATGGGAGTATAGTTTTACCAACGCTCTTATATGGGTGTGAAACATGGGTGATGAATGTTGCAGCGAGGAGAAGGCTGGAGGCAGTGGAGATGTCATGTCTGAGGGCAATGTGTGGTGTGAATATAATGCAGAGAATTCGTAGTTTGGAAGTTAGGAGGAGGTGCGGGATTACCAAAACTGTTGTCCAGAGGGCTGAGGAAGGGTTGTTGAGGTGGTTCGGGCATGTAGAGAGAATGGAGCGAAACAGAGTAACTTCAAGAGTGTATCAGTCTGTAGTGGAAGGAAGGCGGGGTAGGAGTCGGCCTAGGAAAGGTTGGAGGGAGGGGGTAAAGGAGGTTTTGTGTGTGAGGCGCTTAGACTTCCAGCAGGCATGCGTGAGTGTGTTTGATAGGAGTGAATGGAGACAAATGGTTTTTAATACTTGACGTGCTGTTGGAGTGTGAGCAAAGTAACATTTATGAAGGGGTTGAGGGAAACCGGCAGGCCGGACTTGAGTCCTGGAGATGGGAAGTACAGTGCCTGCACTCTGAAGGAGGGGTGTTAATGTTGCAGTTTAAAAACTGTAGTGTAAAGCACCCTTCTGGCAAGACAGTGATGGAGTGAATGATGGTGAAAGTTTTTCTTTTTCGGGCCACCCTGCCTTGGTGGGAATCGGCCAGTGTGATAATAATAATAATAAATTAATTAATAACACTGATTATGTACTAATTTATGCACTTCATGAAGGTAAATATTACAACTTACCTTTGAATAAATCCTAGCTACACTTGAGCTTAGCAATTACATGTAAGAAAATTATAATGTAAATTTTAAATACACATTAATAATGTTAGCTACACTTGAGCTTAGTAATTACACATGTAAGAAATTTATAATATAAACTTCAAATACACATTAATAATGTTAGCTACACTTGAGCTTAGTAATTACACATGTAAGAAAATTATAATATAAATTTTAAATGGAATTAAATGGTATCAAATAGACACAGTGGAAATATAAACACATATGCAGTATAATGTGATCCTTTATTCTCGCAAAACACCTCTCTAAACTCTTGGGCACTATCAGTCCAGCACATCTCAAACACTCGGGTGATCTTCTCAATCGCATTCGCAACATCAACATCAGGAGCAAGAAACTTTCCAGCCTTGACGTGACTTCCCTATTCACCAAAGTACCTACTACACAAGCCATCGATCTCTTGCGCAGGAAAATTGACGATTCACTTGATCTTCCCATTCCAGCCAGCGATTTCATCGACCTTGTTGAACTATGTGTTGGCTTTACGTGTTTCTCTTTCGAAAATCACCTCTTTCAGCAGACTTTTGGACTACCCATGGGTTCGCCACTCAGTGCGGTCCTGGCGAACCTATACATGGAACATCTAGAAGCCGAGCGTTTCTCCACCATTATTCCTTCGTCTGTCACCTGGCTCCGTTATGTTGACGACATTCTCCTCATAACTCCTAAACGCTTCAACGTTCAAGCTCTCCAAGACAAGCTCAACCAGGTCGAGCCTTCAATCCAGTTCACACTTGAAGAAGAAGTCGACAACACTCTTCCTTTCCTTGATGTTCTGTTCTGCAAAGCTGACCACGAACTTCGTTTCAAAGTCTATCGAAAACCCACCAACCAAAACGATCTTCTCCACTTCTACTCTCACCACGACACCAAAACCAAACGTGGTGTAATTATAGGCTTTTTCCTGCGTGCACTCAGAATCTGCAGCAATGAGTTCCTTGAGGAAGAATGCACTATAATTGAACAAGTATTTTCTAAACTCCACTATCCTCGTCACTTCATCAGAGACTGCAGACGGCGGGCATTAAACATCTTCAACACACCCAGAGAAGACACTGCCGAGAAGAGATATATTGTCCTCCCCACCAACTCCATTGCCAAACATGTTTCCAACATCTTTTCCAATACATCATTCCAAGTATCTACCTCCACAACCACGACCATCAAGGACATCACCAGTAGTAGACAGGACAAGCCTCCATCCTCTGCAGGGGTATACATAATCCCTTGTAATGACTGCAACAAATTATATGTGGGCGAAACATCAAGAGACCTCCAAACAGGTATTTCAGAACACCAATATGCAAGCAGGACTGACGATACAAGGAATGCCTGTGTACAACATCGCAATTCACACAACCATTTAATTAACTACAGAAACTCAAGACTTATCGCCACAGAAGACAACACTCAATACCGAAGAATCCTGGAATCATCGCTTATCTCTATGACCAACAATTTCAACCAGAACAACGGCTTCTATAACATAGCTGAACCACTCGCCAAGAAACTTCTTCATCGCTATCCCACATAAGAACATAGAACACTGCAGAAGGTCTACTCACAACTTGTCCAATACCCCTGCCAAGCTACCCAAGACTCTATAACTCCACCCGGTAGATCATCAGATGCAGCATTCTCCACCTGACCTCAACATTCTGAACATGACTATAAATACTCCCGTACCTTCTACCCCAGGTAGATCTGTGTGTGACTTGAAAAAGCCCACTGTGTGGGTGAAACGTTGTCAATAAAGGATCACATTATACTGCATATGTGTTTATATTTCCATAAATTTTAAATACACATTAATATAAACCTTGGCCAGACTTGGCTTAGCAAAATTAATATTATAATAATTATAATCCACTACACATTAAGTAATTTTGTGGACCTAACATCCACCTCTTTCTGTCATTTCACATATAATTATTAAGTAATTAATTCACTAATTAATGACTTAACTAATTACCTCCGGTTCAAGAAGGACCAATGGGCAAATTATGGAAAATTACATTTACTTGGATGTAACATAAGGTACATACCAGTAAATGGTAACTAAGATAATTATTATTTATCAAAGGTACATAGACAAGTAGGAATTTGGGACACCTAGGTCACAAAAATGTCCCCCTTTGATGCCTACAACTGTCATATCCACAAGTTGCTCTAGACCTATATTAATTACAAATGAAATGTACATTACCAGGAATTCTGGTAAATTTATTATAATTTTTGTGGACTGTATATTAAAATTAATAAATGATTACATATACACATTTATATAACAGAAGGAAAATTTATAATCATAACACTCACCAATTAGTCTGGAGATTACTGTGTTTAATACTCAAAAACCTTCCTCTAACCACATTTATGATGATAATACTGGCCAGAATTACAAACATAATTTAGATAGCTTATCTGAGGTTCCTGGAGCTGTCCTGTACATCGATTTAATGCTCAAATTATGCAGAAATGCACATCGAACAATTTCGGCTCCTATTTGAGAGGTGTAAGCCCAATATAACCTCTAGAACGACGAAAATTATACACCTTATTTTCACTAACATTTTCTTGGTTCATTCAAAAAAACATGGCGACTCTTCCTGCTCGTCAGCGCAGGCGCCGAGCTTCCC
>NC_091366.1:17629334-17656834 GCF_038502225.1 Cherax quadricarinatus
AATCAAAATGTTGAAAAGGGTGGGACTAAGCACACCTCCCTGTGGGATTCCTAATTCAAAATCTTTAGTTACACTTCTATGTCCCTGGAACAACACAGACGACTTTCTGTTGGACAGGTAACCTTTAATCCAGCGGAGAAGCCATCCTCCAACATCCATTCTGGCAAGTTCACTAATGATTACATGTCGGTTGGCTACATCAAAAGCGGATTTAAGGTCAAGGAACGTAGTGTATGAGCTGTCAGCGTGCAGAGTGAGAAAGGTGGTAATGCAATGATGCACACTCCTTCCATGCATGAAGCCATGCAACCGGGGTGACAAGAATTCCTTAATTCTGTGCATAAGACGATTAAGAATCATCCTTTCGAATGTTTTACACAAGCAGCTAGTAAGGGATATTGGGCGAAATGAGTTTTGTTGATTGGGCTTCGGAATGGGAATAATGAGGCTATTGGTCCATGATTTGGGGAGCTCCCCAGTGACATAACTCATGTTATATAATTCAAGTAAAGGATTACATGGTACTCGACACAGCAATCTGAGTATGTTGTAAGTAATACCATCCTCACCAGGCGACGTGGAGTTGCCCTTAGTTAGTGCTGCATCAAGTTCATAATTAGTGAAAGGAATGTTGCAGTCATCTGCCTTGCTGAGCATAAAGCAAACAAGTCTCTCCCTTCCATCATATTTGTCCATTAATTTCGCCTGTGTGGTACTGGGAAGACTGTCATAGCTAGATGTAGCAGCCCAAGCACTGACTAACTCATTCGCCCTATGCAAGGGATGAGGGTGCGCGATCTGCCCAGTTCTGTTACCCTTAATTCTATTTATGTCCCTCCATGCCCGGCTAAGTGGGGTGTGAGCATTGAGACCATTGACAAATTGTTCCCAGTCTGTTTGCCGCAGCTCTGTCATACGCTCTCTGGCAGCAGCAAGGGCAGTTTGGAAGAGGTTCAGCATTTCAGGGGTACGATGGTTTCTATAGGCTAGGCCTAGTCTGCGAGCAGTACGTTTCAATGTTCGAAGTTTAGAATCATTGTAATAGGTATGATTTTTATAAGACTTATGATTATTATGGAAGTCATTTGGATTTAGAGTAGTAGGAGGTTTCAGAGGCGGCTCTAAGAAGTTCTGAATACTGCTCACAAGGTCATTGTTATAAGTCTCGACAGAGGTACACTCATAGGAATTATACCAGTCAGTCACATGTGCAACAATGTCATTATGTTGATCAGGGGAAATATTAAGACGTTTCCGTTTGAATATCCCACCAGGGAGAATAGTATTACCAATATCTAGAGAGGTTAGCCTTGGGAAATGATCAGACGCTATATCTGTTACAATGGAAGACTCACAGCTGGCAGAAGTAATGTTGAAGCCCAGGCACAGATCAAGGATGCCTCCATAGATATGTGTGGGTTCAAGGTCACCTACAATTTGAACATTATCATAACTGTTTAAGAGTGACAACAGTTGATTGCCATTATGATTACCAAACTGAGAGTTTCCAATGCTTTTGTGTCTTGCATTATAATCACCAATAATGAGAGTAGGTTCAGACTGAGCACAAGTTGGGAGCTCCAAGTAATTAAACTTATCAGCAGGAGCGTACAAGTTAAATATGTTGAGAGCAGAGTTCCCTATATAAATCCTAACACCGTGATACTGTAGCCCCTCTGTTTTCTTATGTGCAAGAAGTTGATGGGGAAGTGATTTTTTAATATATAGAACACAAGAATTAGTAGATTTGAGGTTATATGCAACAAACGATAGCAATTTAGGAGGTTGGGATTTTTCAGGGATTCTGCACTCTTGTAGACACACAATATCAATGGATTCAGTGGTTACTTTATGATGCAGGTCAGAAAATCTTTTTCTAAGTGACGCAATATTCCAACTTAAAATGGATAGTTTATACGAGTTTGGTTCCATTATAAAAGTCCAGGGATAGTATTCAATTACCTGGAGTTTACCTGGAGAGAGTTCCGGGGGTCAACGCCCCCGCGGCCCGGTCTGTGACCAGGCCTCCTGGTGGATCAGAGCCTGATCAACCAGGCTGTTGCTGCTGGCTGCACGCAAACCAACGTACGAGCCACAGCCCGGCTGATCCGGAACTGACTTTAGGTGCTTGTCCAGTGCCAGCTTGAAGACTGCCAGGGGTCTGTTGGTAATCCCCCTTATGTGTGCTGGGAGGCAGTTGAACAGTCTCGGGCCCCTGACACTTATTGTATGGTCTCTTAACGTGCTAGTGACACCCCTGCTTTTCATTGGGGGGATGGTGCATCGTCTGCCAAGTCTTTTGCTTTCGTAGTGAGTGATTTTCGTGTGCAAGTTCGGTACTAGTCCCTCTAGGATTTTCCAGGTGTATATAATCATGTATCTCTCCCTCCTGCGTTCCAGGGAATACAGGTTTAGGAACCTCAAGCGCTCCCAATAATTGAGGTGTTTTATCTCCGTTATGCGCGCCGTGAAAGTTCTCTGTACATTTTCTAGGTCGGCAATTTCACCTGCCTTGAAAGGTGCTGTTAGTGTGCAGCAATATTCCAGCCTAGATAGAACAAGTGACCTGAAGAGTGTCATCATGGGCTTGGCCTCCCTAGTTTTGAAGGTTCTCATTATCCATCCTGTCATTTTTCTAGCAGATGCGATTGATACAATGTTATGGTCCTTGAAGGTGAGATCCTCCGACATGATCACTCCCAGGTCTTTGACGTTGGTGTTTCGCTCTATTTTGTGGCCAGAATTTGTTTTGTACTCTGATGAAGATTTAATTTCCTCATGTTTACCATATCTGAGTAATTGAAATTTCTCATCGTTGAACTTCATATTGTTTTCTGCAGCCCACTGAAAGATTTGGTTGATGTCTGCCTGGAGCTTTGCAGTGTCTGCAATGGAAGACACTGTCATGCAGATTCGGGTGTCATCTGCAAAGGAAGACACGGTGCTGTGGCTGACATCCTTGTCTATGTCGGATATAAGGATGAGGAACAAGATGGGAGCGAGTACTGTGCTTTGTGGAACAGAGCTTTTCACCGTAGCTGCCTCGGACTTTACTCTGTTGACGACTACTCTCTGTGTTCTGTTAGTGAGGAAATTATAGATCCATCGACCGACTTTTCCTGTTATTTCTTTAGCACGCATTTTGTGCGCTATTACGCCATGGTCACACTTGTTGAAGGCTTTTGCAAAGTCTGTATATATTACATCTGCATTCTTTTTGTCTTCTAGTGCATTTAGGACCTTGTCGTAGTGGTCCAATAGTTGAGACAGACAGTAGCGACCTGTTCTAAACCCATGTTGCCCTGGGTTGTGTAACTGATGGGTTTCTAGATGGGTGGTGATCTTGCTTCTTAGGACCCTTTCAAAGATTTTTATGATATGGGATGTTAGTGCTATTGGTCTGTAGTTCTTTGCTGTTGCTTTACTGCCCCCTTTGTGGAGTGGGGCTATGTCTGTTGTTTTTAGTAACTGTGGGACGACCCCCGTGTCCATGCTCCCTCTCCATAGGATGGAAAAGGCTCGTGATAGGGGCTTCTTGCAGTTCTTGATGAACACAGAGTTCCATGAGTCTGGCCCTGGGGCAGAGTGCATGGGCATGTCATTTATCGCCTGTTCGAAGTCATTTGGCGTCAGGATAACATCGGATAGGCTTGTGTTAATCAAATTTTGTGGCTCTCTCATAAAAAATTCATTTTGATCTTCGACTCTCAGTCTGGTTAGCGGCTTGCTAAAAACTGAGTCATATTGGGACTTGAGTAGCTCACTCATTTCCTTGCTGTCATCTGTGTAGGACCCATCTTGTTTAAGTAGGGGCCCAATACTGGACGTTGTTCTCGATTTTGATTTGGCATAGGAGAAGAAATACTTTGGGTTTCTTTCGATTTCATTTATGGCTTTTAGTTCTTCCCGCGATTCCTGACTCCTAAAGGATTCTTTTAGCTTAAGTTCGATGCTTGCTATTTCTCTGACCAGTGTCTCCCTACGCATTTCAGATATATTGACCTCTTTTAGCCGCTCTGTTATTCTTTTCCGTCGCCTGTAAAGGGAGCGCCTGTCTCTTTCTGTTTTACATCTACTCCTCCTTTTTCTTAGAGGAATAAGTCTTGTGCATACATCGAGTGCCACCGAGTTAATCTGTTCTAGGCATAAGTTGGGGTCTGTGTTGCTTAGTATATCTTCCCAGCTTATATCGGTTAGGACTTGGTTTACTTGGTCCCACTTTATGTTTTTGTTATTGAAGTTGAATTTGGTGAATGCTCCCTCGTGACTAATCTCATTATGTCGGTCTGGGGCTCCGCGCATACATGACTGAACCTCAATTATGTTGTGATCTGAGTATATTGTTTTTGATATGGTGATATTTCTTATCAGATCATCATTGTTAGTGAAGATGAGGTCTAGTGTATTCTCCAGTCTAGTAGGCTCTATTATTTGCTGGTTTAAATTGAATTTTGTGCAGAGATTTAAAAGCTCGCGTGAGTGTGAGTTTTCATCAGAGCTGCCTCCTGGTGTTATTACTGCAACAATATTATTTGCTATATTCCTCCATTTTAGGTGCCTTAAGTTGAAATCCCCCAGGTTTAATTTGTATACTGCCCTATTAGTGTGTGATTTTCATTGTCTTTGATTCATGTTAATGTGGGATTTGTGAATTATACCTGAGACTAGGTTAAGTCCCGTAATTATTTGCTGGCATTGTACAGTTGAGTGCTAGATTAAGCTTTCACATCGATACACATTTTGATTGGGATTTGAGAGCTAACAGTGTACATTTTTGATTCATAGTAGAGTCAATATAACAAAGGGAATTGTTAAGCTTGTTGAGAAGCCTTAAGACTCGTTCATTCTCACCTAACACCGTGACGTGCTGTGGGGTGGACTGGGTAAAGTACAATTAGTGTCACACTCCTCATTAAACTTCGACAATGGCAGATGGGGGTTCAGGAGAGTCTGGTTCAGTGCTAACAAAATTAAAACGATCAGTAGCAGCATACAAAGGGCATCTGAACAGAACGCGTAACAGGTGCAAGGCTACTTGCCAACGCAGTAATGTAGACTGCGATGATTTGCAGAACTGCTTGAAGAGTTTGGGGGAAAAGTGGGAAGCCTATGAACAAGCATTCTCAGCATATGAGCTACAGGCTATTGAGGATGAGGAATCCCAGGGAAGTCTTCAGCAGGCTATGGACGAATTCACTAAGGATGATGTAGATTGTCACCAGGAGATGAATATGTACAGAGATAAGTTAAGTACATTAAAGGCTAGTATTCCAAGGATGGTGTTGAACACCGCAGGTACCCCAAACAACCACACACCTGTCAATATGTTGCCCAAGTTGCCCCAGCTGAATTTACCAACGTTTGACGGAACCTTAACAGAGTACATTGGTTTCTGGGATCAGTTTAGAGCCCAGATAGATGACAGAAATGATTTGTTAGATGCCGTCAAGTTGCAGTATTTGCGGTCGCAACTCAAGGGTAAAGCCTTAGATCTGGTCCGGCACTACCCGATTACTGACGCTAATTACCAACATGCCAAAGACCAATTAGAAGACATGTTTGGCAACACTGAGGAGATAAAGGTAGCTATACTTTATCGGTTGTTGGATCTAGAGGCTTGCCGACATGACCGTCAAAGTCTAGAGAAGTTCCGTATTGAGATTATGAGCTTGACCAATAGTTTCAGAGATCTGCATGGTGAGAATGATTCAAAATGGGTCCTTAGCCAGGTGATTCAGAGGAAACTGGCTAGCACGACAGTGCATGAGTTACACTTAAAATATCGGACGAATAGGTTCACGATAAGCCAAATTATTGAAGGGTTAGGGGATCTCATATCTCACCTGAGCATAGGTCAGGGGGAGAAATTACCTACCAAGGAGAAGTCGGTCGACTTCCCCAGACATTCGAGAGATAGACCTAAACCACCTCCCACTAAAGTAGGCACGTATTATGCCCAGGGCGAACCCTCCACCCACAGGGCCAAGGGAGAAGCCACTAAAGCGGCCAGTATGAGACGGTGCGTGTTTTGTGATGAAGAACACGCTAGTTCAGGGTGTTCAAGCTTCACCACCTATAACCAAAGGGTTCAACGGCTAAGAGAGTTGAGACTTTGTTTCAAGTGTTGTGGAGAACATTTTGCCAGGGACTGTAACACCATGCTCAGGGAGTGTCGGGGCTGCCGGAAGGGAAAGCACCACAGTGCACTGTGTCCTAATGATGCCGGATTAGCACAAGTTAAGGAGAGCAAACCGCAAGAAAGGGCGGAGAGCAAGAACAAGTCAGAAGTAACGATGAGTGTGGTGAGTACGGCACCGAGAATTTGTTCTGGTGAGCAGTTTCAAGGCTCGGTGGCCTTGCCCACCATAATGGCGGTGGTCGCGAACGGGAAGAAGTCTGAAACAACCCGTTTGTTCTTCGACAGTGGGGCACAGAGATCCTTCATAGCGGAGAGTCTAGCCACTAGGTTGAAGCTGGAGACAGTTGGTAAAGTTGACATGAAGGTGGAAGGGTTTGGTGGGGAAGTCCCACGCAGGTCTTATCCAGTAGTCAATGTGACGGTCAGGTTAGCCGGGCATCGACGGGAAATTTCAGCCTTGATGGTGAAGAGGCTGCCCAATATCATTACCACTAGGGGACTGGCTGAAGCAGTCAAACGTTTGAGGGAGTTGGGTGTGAAGCTAGCAGAACCAGACATTGCTACAGACAATGTTAGTAATGTAGGCATATTGGTAGGAGGGGATTACCTAGACGAGTTCGTGTCTACGAGAAGGGTTATCAAGGAAGGTGTGGGCCTGTACAGGACTCCAGCGGGGTACATCGTAGGAGGCAGAATACCAGCTCACTTCCCTGCGACCCCGGGAAAGGAGGGCTCTGGTATTACAGCGACTGAGGCTGTACTGGTGATGCAGATTGGTGTGCACGAAGGCCTGTCAGAGGCGCAAGTTGGCATATCCGACAGTGAGCCGGTCCATAAACTATGGGACCTGGATGTAGTAGGGATTAAAGGTGACCAGCCGCCCCCCGAACACGAAGAGACGTATCGAGATTACTTGAACCATGTGCAGTTCAGGGACGGGCAGTATTGGGTGCGACTCCCATGGAAACCGGGCCACCCAACGCTGCCCACTAATTTCAAGAGGGCACGTGGTCAGTTGAATTCATTGGTGAACAGCCTGACCAAGAAGGGTCTGGTGGGGAAATATGATGATATTATTAAGGAACAGCTGGCCCTTGGGTTCATCGAGAAAGTGCCCAATGCCAGCCCTGGGGAAAACACCCATTATCTTCCACACATGGCAGTCACCAAGGAGTCGGTAACCACTCCCATCAGAGTAGTCTTCAACTGCAGCTCGCAGGCGAGTCCCCGAGAGCCATCGTTGAACGACTGTCTGCTCACAGGGCCCTCCCTGACGCAGAAATTAGCAGATGTGTTGTTGAGATTCAGGACGGAACAGTACGCCTATGCGGCAGACATTAGCAAAGCCTTCCTACGTATTGGGTTGCAGCCACAGGATAGGGACTACACAAGGTTCTTGTGGCTGGCTAACAGGGAGATGCCCAAGCAAGGGTATGATACCTATAGATTCAGGGCAGTGTTGTTTGGTGCCACTAGTTCACCATTCCTATTACAGGCTACCATAGACTACCACCTTGTGAACTGTAACAGCCCGCTTAAAGAATTACTGAAGACCCTATTTTATGTAGACAACATGCAGGGTACCACCTCAGATGAAAGGCTGTTGATGGATATTTACCGAGAGTCTAATCAGGAGATGCTCTCGGCTAACATGCCATTGAGAGAATGGGTGACAAACAATCCAACGTTGCGGGGCATGGTGGAACGTGACTATACTGGCTACTCAGTGCCTGAGGTAACATCGGTGTTGGGACTGGAGTGGGAAATCAAGGAAGACAGACTTAGGCTAAAGAGGAAGCCTGATGGGGAAGGGAAGCTGACCAGGAGGTCTTTGCTGAGCAAAGTGCAGACTGCCTTCGATCCTTTGGGTTTGTTGACACCCATCACCATTCGAGGGAGGATGCTAGTACAACAGACCTGGGAGCTGAACCTAGGTTGGGACGACCCACTGCCAGAAACAGTCTGCCAGGAGTGGGATCTGGTTAACAAAGACCTAGCGGAATTGCACGAGTTCACATTCCCCAGGTCCATCGGGTGCACCGGGCGGGATTATGACTTGCACGTCTTCTGTGATGCCTCCTCCAGGGCCTATGGGGCAGTAGCGTATTTGGTGGCCGGGGACCAAGTCAATCTGGTCACCAGTCGTGCGCGGGTGACACCCCTGAAGGATTGCTCGATCCCAAAGCTAGAGCTCACGGCGATGTTGCTGGGAGCAAGACTGGGTAAGTACGTAGAGGAGGTGTTAAGTAATCTGAGGGTGACACACACCTATGTATGGACAGACTCGGAGGTGGCCTTACAGTGGGTCCAGAATGACAGGTCTAAGCTCCCCTATGTCAGGAATCGGGTAAAGGAGATACGGGAACTACAGTCAACGTCAACAATTCTGTATGTGCCTACAGATCAAAACCCAGCCGACCTGATAAGCCGAGGGGTGACACACAGAAAGTTGAGTAAAAGCGAGCTTTGGTTCAAAGGCCCAGACTGGTTACCGGCAAGGGATTGCTGGCCGGAGCAGAAATTCGTGGAGACAATCAGCAGCATAGTACATTTTGCGGGGGAACACGACACTGAATTATTTGACCCCAGGCGCTACTCCTCGTGGAGAAAACTTATAGGAGTCACGGAAATGGTATTTCGATTCGTGAGGAAGCTGCATGACAAGGTAAGCCAAGGTCGACAGTTGTCTCTAGTGGGTCCCAGAGAATATTGGATAAGGCAGTACCAAAGGGGGAGGTTTCCAGGAGTGCTGGAAGTACTTGCGACCCGGCAGCAGGTTATGGCGTCAGGACGCGTGTCCAACGATGACGACTCAGGGAACAGCAAATTGGTTCACTCATTGGGATTGTTCCTAGATCATGCGGGGCTAATAAGATGCAGGGGAAGAATACAAAACTCTGAGCTCAGCTATGGGGCCAAACATCCCGTGCTGCTGGGAAAGGAGGGATGGGCGACAGAGCTATTGATACAAGATGCCCATCAGAGGACCTTACATGGGGGGTTTGGAGATACCCTCACCTGCCTACGTCAGAATTACTGGGTACTGAAGGGTCGAGCTGCCGTCAAAAGGGTGCTAAAGAGTTGCACGGTCTGCCGGCGGTACGATGGGAGGACCCTACCCTACCCAGGTCCACCACCGCTGCCTCAGGAGCGGGTACATAGTGACAGGCCCTTTGAGACTGTAGGAATAGACTATACTGGGGCTATCACATTGAAGAACCCAGGAGACGTTAAGGAGGGCCCTCAGAAAGTATATGTCTGCCTGTTTACCTGTGCCACTACTCGAGCGGTGCATTTGGAGTTGGCAGAAGATATGACAACAGAGACTTTCGTGAAGTTGTTCAGGAGGTTTACTGCCAGATTCTCGTGCCCGCGATTGATTATCTCGGACAATGGCACAAGCTTTAGGGCGGCCGATAAAGTTTTCAGGAATCTTAGGGACAACGGAGAAGTACGAGAACACCTGAAGAGAATAGAGTGCGAGTGGAGGTTCATAGCTCCCAGGGCACCCTGGCAAGGGGGATTCTATGAACGCATGGTGGGCACAGTCAAAAGGTGCATTCGGAAGGTCTTGCACGGCAGGAGGGTGAGCTGTGATGAACTGAGGACAGTGTTAGTTGAGATAGAGGCAAGAGTTAATAACAGGCCTCTGACCTACGTACAAAATGGGATTGACGAGCAAGAAGCTCTCACCCCCAATCACATGCTGTTTGGAAGAAGGATTGAGCCCTTCCCCGCAATTTTGAGTCAGTCTTCCAAGGAGCTGGATTATTATGGGCCAGATGGTCCCCCCATCAATGAAGAACTGCACAGGAGTCACAACAGACTGGTGAACATCCTGGACAAATGGAACCAGGTGTGGCGCAGGGATTACTTGACAACCTTGCGGGAACATTTCTATGGTGCCGACCCCGAGGCGAATAAGATGATGCTAAGTGAAGGGGACCTGGTGCTGGTAGAATCCGAGGCGCCGAGGGCATACTGGCCTCTTGGCCTGGTAGTGTCAACCCACCCAGACAAGGCTGGGCGGTTGAGAATGGTGAAAGTGAGAATGAACGGTGTCGAGACTATAAGACCCATCAACAGGCTTTTGCCTCTCGAGGTCCACACGGTGGGACCGGGACATGAGAAATCAGACCAGAGGTTGAGCGAGCTGAGCGGCCGGACGACCCGTCGAACGGCGCTCGAGTCCAGGGCCCACTGGGGGGGCCTGCGGGAGGCAGACTTGATCTAGACTTAGCGCCTACCTTCGCCGGCGGGAGGATGTGGAAATTTATTTGGTCCAAATAGTTCCACAGCTCAGATCCAGCATGGCGTCTGGTCGTCTGAGCCGAGCGGCCCTTAAACCCTCCCAAACACGGCATTCTCTGGTTGGCGGTTGGTAAGCTTATTTAATTTATAGATTTACTCTTCAGGGAAGGAGTAGGTAGGTTTACTGGTAGTACACTAATATTAGGTTTACTAAGGCATCTGTAGATAATGATAGAGTAGACCTAAGACCTTAACATAGGTAGTAATAGGCCGATAATGTAGGCAAACATTAGGATAAGTTAGCTAGGGAGAACTGGCAGCCCTAGCTTGAATGGCGGGGCGCAGGTCACAAAGACAGAATAGCGTCCTTCTTACGATAGACACCGACTGGACAAGATGTGCCATGAACATCAGGCAGCACCCCCACGTGTCTTCACATCTGAGACCTGGGGAAATCTGGTAGAGACACCTCGATGTACCGTAGATGATCTCCTCCATCAGCCCATACAGTAAGACGAGATATTCACCTTTTCCCGTAGGATCTGGCCAGTGACTTAGGAGATTGTGAGTTGAGTTAACTGAGGGCTCGGCGTGCTACAGAGAGAGTATGCCCAGTAAGTACCAGCGTCTCAGAGCCGTTTGAAGCTAGCGTCTGAGTCTGCATAGTTATACTAGGGGATACATACCCTCTTGGATATAGGAATTTCTGAGGTGCAGGCTGGACACTAATAACGATTGAATATTGCAGGAATTAATGCTCCCGGTTGCACGTGGTTCCCAAGGGGAAGTCCAAGGGGGCTAAAGCTAGGCTTAGGAAGTTGAAGATCAGGATATATGCTGCAACACCAAGTAAGTTAGTCCTTTATACGTGCATGCAGGCGAGGTTTCTTGCAATACCAATCATTTGTGAAAATCTGTCCTATAAGCCACTTGTGAGGCTGAGGTACCCACCTCAGAGCTCGGTGTCAACAGAGTTTGCCAGGGTAGGCGACTCACTTGGAGGCAGTCCACACAAATTTTCACAATGAAAAGCTCTGTTCCACAAGGCACAGTACTCGCTCCCATCTTGTTCCTCATCCTCATATCCGACATAGACAAGGATGTCAGCCACAGCACTGTGTCTTCCTTTGCAGATGACACCCGAATCTGCATGACAGTGTCTTCCATTGCAGACACTGCAAGGCTCCAGGCGGACATCAACCAAATCTTTCAGTGGGCTGCAGAAAACAATATGAAGTTCAACGATGAGAAATTTCAATTACTCAGATATGGTAAACATGAGGAAATTAAATCTTCATCAGAGTACAAAACAAATTCTGGCCACAAAATAGAGCGAAACACCAACGTCAAAGACCTGGGAGTGATCATGTCGGAGGATCTCACCTTCAAGGACCATAATATTGTATCAATCGCATCTGCTAGAAAAATGACAGGATGGATAATGAGAACCTTCAAAACTAGGGAGGCCAAGCCCATGATGACGCTCTTCAGGTCATTTGTTCTATCTAGGCTGGAATATTGCTGCACACTAACAGCACCTTTCAAGGCAGGTGAAATTGCTGACCTAGAAAATGTACAGAGAACTTTCACGGCGCGCATAACAGAGATAAAACACCTCAATAACTGGGAGCGCTTATATTCCCTGGAATGCAGGAGGGAGAGATACATGATTATATACACCTGGAAAATCCTAGAGGGACTAGTACCGAACTTGCACACGAAAATCACTCACTATGAAAGCAAAAGACTTGGCAGACGATGCACCATCCCCCCAATGAAAAGCAGGGGTGTCACTAGCACGTTAAGAGACCATACAATAAGTGTCAGGGGCCCGAGACTGTTCAACTGCTTCCCAGCACACATAAGGGGGATTACCAACAGACCTCTGGCAGTCTTCAAGCTGGCACTGGACAAGCACCTAAAGTCAGTTCCTGATCAGCCGGGCTGTGGCTCGTACGTTGGTTTGCATGCAGCCAGCAGCAACAGCCTGGTTGATCAGGCTCTGATCCACCAGGAGGCCTGGTCACAGACCGGACCGCTGGGGCGTTGACCCCCGGAACTCTCTCCAGGTAAACTCCAGGTAAACTCCAGGCGGAAGTCAGGGTTCAATACGACGTACACTGTCAGTGGCCCTATAAACAACAACAACAACAACTTGTGTTGTTGGTGGGTGAGTGTGATAAAGTGAACAATAAACAGTGTTTGTGGTGTCTAACACAGGTGAGTAACACCTGTGGTGTCTAACACAGGTGAGTAACAACTGTGGTGTCTAACACAGGTGAGTAACACCTGTGGTGTCTAACACAGGTGAGTAACACCTGTGGTGTCTAACACAGGTGAGTAACACCTGTGGTGTCTAACACAGGTGAGTAACACCTGTGGTGTCTAACACAGGTGAGTAACAACTGTGGTGTCTAACACAGGTGAGTAACAACTGTGGTGTCTAACACAGGTGAGTAACAACTGTGGTGTCTAACACAGGTGAGTAACAACTGTGGTGTCTAACACAGGTGAGTAACAACTGTGGTGTCTAACACAGGTGAGTAACAACTGTGGTGTCTAACACAGGTGAGTAACAACTGTGGTGTCTAACACAGGTGAGTAACAACTGTGGTGTCTAACACAGGTGAGTAACAACTGTGGTGTCTAACACAGGTGAGTAACAACTGTGGTGTCTAACACAGGTGAGTAACAACTGTGGTGTCTAACACAGGTGAGTAACAACTGTGGTGTCTAACACAGGTGAGTAACAACTGTGGTGTCTAACACAGGTGAGTAACAACTGTGGTGTCTAACACAGGTGAGTAACAACTGTGGTGTCTAACACAGGTGAGTAACAACTGTGGTGTCTAACACAGGTGAGTAACAACTGTGGTGTCTAACACAGGTGAGTAACAACTACCTTTATTACAATACAAAATTCATGTGCTAGATGATACATAGAGAGAGTTTGACCCATGAAATATAGTGTATTAAGGCGCCAGACATGATCATATCTGTGTCTTGTTGACTGTGTCAGGTGTTAGGTGCTCAGGTGTTGACTGTGTCAGGTGCTCAGGTGTTGACTGTGTCAGGTGTTGACTGTGTCAGGTGCTCAGGTGTTGACTGTGTCAGGTGTTAGGTGCTCAGGTGTTGACTGTGTCAGGTGCTCAGGTGTTGACTGTGTCAGGTGCTCAGGTGTTGACTGTGTCAGGTGCTCAGGTGTTGACTGTGTCAGGTGCTCAGGTGTTGACTGTGTCAGGTGTTAGGTGCTCAGGTGTTGACTGTGTCAGGTGTTGACTGTGTCAGGTGCTCAGGTGTTGACTGTGTCAGGTGTTAGGTGCTCAGGTGTTGACTGTGTCAGGTGTTGACTGTGTCAGGTGTTAGGTGCTCAGGTGTTGACTGTGTCAGGTGCTCAGGTGTCGACTGTGTCAGGTGTTAGGTGCTCAGATATTGACTGTCAGGTGTTAGGTGCTCAGGTGTTGACTGTCAGGTGTTAGGTGCTCAGGTGTTGACTGTGTCAGGTGTTAGGTGCTCAGATATTGACTGTCAGGTGTTAGGTGCTCAGGTGTTGACTGTGTCAGGTGTTAGGTGCTCAGATGTTGAGTGTCAGGTGTTAGGTGCTCAGGTGTTGACTGTGTCAGGTGTTAGGTGCTCAGGCAGCAGCAGGTGTTAGGTGCAGAGACAACAGCAGGTTTAAGTTAGCCAGTAAGTTTTTAGGTTTATGTTACATAAAATAAACAAGTTTATTCAGGTATACACAAATACAGTTACATAGATTATCATACATAGCAGCATATTATCATACATAGCAGCATATTATCATACATAGCAGCATATTATCATACATAGCAGCATATTATCATACATAGCAGCATATTATCATACATAACAGCATATTATCATACATAGCAGCATATTATCATACATAGCAGCATATTATCATACATAACAGCATATTATCATACATAGCAGCATATTATCATACATAGCAGCATATTATCATACATAACAGCATATTATCATACATAGCAGCATATTATCATACATAGCAGCATATTATCATACATAGCAGCATATTATCATGCATAGCAGCATATTATCATACATAACAGCATATTATCATACATAGCAGCATATTATCATACATAGCAGCATATTATCATGCATAGCAGCATATTATCATGCATAGCAGCATATTATCATACATAGCAGCATATTATCATACATAGCAGCATATTATCATGCATACCTGGAGTTTACCTGGAGAGAGTTCCAGGGGTCAACGCCCCCGCGGCCCGGTCTGTGACCAGGCCTCCTGGTGGATCAGAGCCTGATCAACCAGGCTGTTGCTGCTGGCTGCACGCAAACCAACGTACGAGCCACAGCCCGGCTGATCCGGAACTGACTTTAGGTGCTTGTCCAGTGCCAGCTTGAAGACTGCCAGGGGTCTGTTGGTAATCCCCCTTATGTGTGCTGGGAGGCAGTTGAACAGTCTCGGGCCCCTGACACTTATTGTATGGTCTCTTAACGTGCTAGTGACACCCCTGCTTTTCATTGGGGGGATGGTGCATCGTCTGCCAAGTCTTTTGCTTTCGTAGTGAGTGATTCTCGTGTGCAAGTTCGGTACTAGTCCCTCTAGGATTTTCCAGGTGTATATAATCATGTATCTCTCCCTCCTGCGTTCCAGGGAATACAGGTTTAGGAACCTCAAGCGCTCCCAATAATTGAGGTGTTTTATCTCCGTTATGCGCGCCGTGAAAGTTCTCTGTACATTTACTAGGTCGGCAATTTCACCTGCCTTGAAAGGTGCTGTTAGTGTGCAGCAATATTCCAGCCTAGATAGAACAAGTGACCTGAAGAGTGTCATCATGGGCTTGGCCTCCCTAGTTTTGAAGGTTCTCATTATCCATCCTGTCATTTTTCTAGCAGATGCGATTGATACAATGTTATGGTCCTTGAAGGTGAGATCCTCCGACATGATCACTCCCAGGTCTTTGACGTTGGTGTTTCGCTCTATTTTGTGGCCAGAATTTGTTTTGTACTCTGATGAAGATTTAATTTCCTCATGTTTACCATATCTGAGTAATTGAAATTTCTCATCGTTGAACTTCATATTGTTTTCTGCAGCCCACTGAAAGATTTGGTTGATGTCCGCCTGGAGCTTTGCAGTGTCTGCAATGGAAGACACTGTCATGCAGATTCGGGTGTCATCTGCAAAGGAAGACACGGTGCTGTGGCTGACATCCTTGTCTATGTCGGATATGAGGATGAGGAACAAGATGGGAGCGAGTACTGTGCCTTGTGGAACAGAGCTTTTCACCGTAGCTGCCTCGGACTTTACTCTGTTGACGACTACTCTCTGTGTTCTGTTAGTGAGGAAATTATAGATCCATCGACAGACTTTTCCTGTTATTCCTTTAGCACGCATTTTGTGTGCTATTACGCCATGGTCACACTTGTCGAAGGCTTTTGCAAAGTCTGTATATATTACATCTGCATTCTTTTTGTCTTCTAGTGCATTTAGGACCTTGTCGTAGTGATCCAATAGTTGAGACAGACAAGAGCGACCTGTTCTAAACCCATGTTGCCCTGGGTTGTGTAACTGATGGGTTTCTAGATGGGTGGTGATCTTGCTTCTTAGGACCCTTTCAAAGATTTTTATGATATGGGATGTTAGTGCTATTGGTCTGTAGTTCTTTGCTGTTGCTTTACTGCCCCCTTTGTGGAGTGGGGCTATGTCTGTTGTTTTTAGTAACTGTGGGACGACCCCCGTGTCCATGCTCCCTCTCCATAGGATGGAAAAGGCTCGTGATAGGGGCTTCTTGCAGTTCTTGATGAACACAGAGTTCCATGAGTCTGGCCCTGGGGCAGAGTGCATTGGCATGTCATTTATCGCCTGTTCGAAGTCATTTGGCGTCAGGATAACATCGGATAGGCTTGTGTTCATCAAATTTTGTGGCTCTCTCATAAAAAATTCATTTTGATCTTCGACTCTCAGTCTGGTTAGCGGCTTGCTAAAAACTGAGTCATATTGGGACTTGAGTAGTTCACTCATTTCCTTGCTGTCATCCGTGTAGGACCCATCTTGTTGAAGTAGGGGCCCAATACTGGACGTTGTTCTCGATTTTGATTTGGCATAGGAGAAGAAATACTTTGGGTTTCTTTCGATTTCATTTATGGCTTTTAGTTCTTCCCGCGATTCCTGACTCCTAAAGGATTCTTTTAGCTTAAGTTCGATGCTTGCTATTTCTCTGACCAGTGTCTCCCTGGTGTCTCCCTAGCAGCATATTATCATACATAGCAGCATATTATCATACATAACAGCATATTATCATACATAGCAGCATATTATCATACATAGCAGCATATTATCATGCCTGGTGGCTAAAGCTCCCGCTTCACACACGGAGGGCCCGGGTTCGATTCCCGGCGGGTGGAAACATTCCGACACGTTTCCTTACACCTGTTGTCCTGTTCACCTAGCAGCAAATAGTTACCTGGGTGTTAGTCGACTGGTGTGGGTCGCATCCTGGGGGTCAAGATTAAGGACCCCAATGGAAATAAGTTAGACAGTCCTCGATGACTCACTGACTTTCTTGGGTTATCCTGGGTGGCTAACCCTCCGGGGTTAAAAATCTGAACGAAATCTTATCTTATCTTATTATCATACATAGCACCAATCATTGCAACATTCTTTAACAAATCCATTGAATCCTCCACCTTCCCTACAGTTCTCAAAATAGCAAGGGTCACCCTAATCCATAAAGGTGGAGACCAAACAGTCTTGAATAACTATAGGCCAATATCCATCTTACACCCTCTCTCTAAAATCTTCGAAAAATTAATTCATAAACGAATCTATTCCTACCTCATCTCCCACAACATACTCAACCCCTGCCAATTTTGATTCAGGCCTAATAAAAATACTAATGATGCTATTATACACATGCTAGAACACATATACACTGCACTAGAGAAAAAAGAAGTCCCGCTGGGGATCTTCACTGACTTACATAAAGCTTTTGATACAGTTGACCACGACTTGCTCCACATAAAATTGTCACACTATGGTATAAGAGGGCACTCCCTCAACTACCTCAAGTCATACCTCAGCAACAGAAGCCAATATGTGTACGCAAATGGGGCAAGCTCTTCCGCACAACCAATTACAGTTGGTGTCCCACAGGGAAGTGTCCTTGGCCCTCTTCTCTTTCTCCTATACATAAATGACCTACCAAATGCTTTGCAATTACTCAAACCCACACTATTTGCAGATGACACTACATACGTTTTCTCTCACCCGAGTCCAGTCATGCTAGCCAATACTGTGAATACTGAATCACAGAAAATATCTACCTGGATGAGGACTAACAAACTTACACTAAACATTGACAAAACCTACTTCATTCAGTTTGGTAACAGAGCTACTGATGTCCCTCTTAACATAATGATAAACGGATCACCTATCACAAAGCTAACAGAAGGAAAATTCTTAGGAATCCACCTTGATAATAGACTCAAATTTCATACACATATACAACAAATTTCTAAGAAAATTTCCAAGACTGTAGGCATACTATCGAAGATACGGTACTGTTCCACAGTCAGCCATCCTGGCCCTATATCACTCTCTTATTTACCCCTATCTCACCTATGGAATTTGTGCATGGGGCTCAACAACAATTAACCATCTCAGACCACTAATTACCCAACAAAAGGCTGCAGTTAGAATGATAACAAATTTCCACTACAGGCAGCACACTCCACCAATATTCAAAACATTAAACCTACTCACCATACAAAACATCCATACTTATTATTGCACCTATTACATACATAGAACACTTAACTCTGATATTAACCCTCCCCTCAAACATCTCCTTGCCAACCTCAACAGAACACATGACCATAACACAAGGCACAGATCACTTTTTGATGTTCCTCGTGTCCATCTCACGCTATGCAAAAACTCAATGCACATAAAAGGCCCTAAAATCTGGAATTCATTACCTGTAAATATAAAAGAAACACTACCTGCTTATAAGTTCAAGTCTCTTCTCAAAGATCACTTACTCACCCAAAACCAAATAAATACTGAATAACTGAACCTTATAAATTGTATATCTTAAATGTTTCTCACAATTATATCACATAAATGTTGAACCTAAGACCCAATCTAACTTTGTTATTTTTTAAATACACTACCTAACAGAATACTCCATTCTACTGAATGTACAGCAGTGCATGCAACCATATGACCTGTCTTTGTAATACTCATTTGTGCTTTATAGTTATCTGTTTACAATAATGTTTTATCACTGATTACATCATTGCTTAGTTAATCTTAAGCTAATTTTAAGCCAGCCCATAATGCTATGCATACAAGTGGCTTTGGCATGCTGCTCTTACCTGTATTTTTTTGTACCTCTGTATGCATGTTCAAATTACTAAATAAATAAAATAAATAAATATGTGTAGAGAACCTGGGATAACCCAGACAATGTGACTTATTTCCATTGGGTCCTTTTAATACCTTATAATTAAACTGTAAATGAGATAATATCTTATTATTATACTATAAGGAGATAATATCTTATTATTATACTATAAAGAAGATAATATCTTATTATAATACTATAAAGAAGATAATGTCTTATACTATAAAGAAGATAATGTCTTATTATTATACTATAAAGAAGATATCTTATTATTATACTATAAAAGAGATAATATCTTATTATTATTCTATAAAGAAGTTTTTTTTTTTTTTAAACAAGTCGGCCGTCTACCACTGAGGCATTGTGACCCCCCCCCCCCCAAAAAAAAAAGAAAGAAAGAAAATCCCCAAAAAGAAAATACTTTCATCATAAGAACATAAGAACATAAGAATGGAGGAACACTGCAGCAGGCCTGTTGGCCCATACTAGGCAGGTCCTTTACAATTCATCCCACTAACAAACATTTGGCCAACCCAATTTTCAATGCCACCCAAGAAACAAGCTCTGATGTGAAAGTCCCACTCAAATCCAACCCCTCCCACTCATGTACTTATCCAACCTAAATTTGAAACTACCCAAAGTCCTAGCCTCAATAACCCAACTAGGTAGACTGTTCCACTCATCAACTACCCTATTTCCAAACCAATACTTTCCTATGTCCTTTCTAAATCTAAACTTATCTAATTTAAATCCATTACTGCGGGTTCTCTCTTGGAGAGATATCCTCAAGACCTTGTTAATATCCCCTTTATTAATACCTGTCTTCCACTTATACACTTGGATCAGGTCTCCCCTCATTCTTCGTCTAACAAGTGAATGTAACTTAAGAGTCTTCAATCTTTCTTCATAAGGAAGATTTCTAATGCTATGTATTAATTTAGTCATCCTACGCTGAATGTTTTCTAACGAATTTATGTCCATTCTGTAATATGGAGACCAGAATTGAGCTGCATAATCTACGTGAGGCTTGACTAATGATGTATAAAGCTGCAGTATGACCTCTGGACTAATGTTGCTTACACTTCTTGATATAAATCCCAGTAATCTATTTGCCTTATTACGTACGCTTAGGCATTGCTGTCTTGGTTTAAGGTTGCTGCTTACCATAACTCCCAAGTCCTTTTCGCAATCTGTATGGCTAAGTTCTACATTATTTAACTTATAAGTGCTAGGGTTATGGACACTCCCGAGCTTCAGAACCTTGCATTTATCTACATTGAACTGCATCTGCCACTTTTCTGACCAAGAGTAGAGTTTGTCTAAATCCTCCTGAAGTTCCCTTACATCTACATTTGAGTCAATTATCCTACCTATCTTCGTGTCATCGGTGAATTTGCTCATGTCACTAGTAATTCCCTCATCAAGATCATTGATATATATTATAAACAACAACGGGCCCAAGACTGATCCCTGTGGAACGCCACTTGTTACTGATCCCCACTCGGATTTAACCCCATTTATGGACACACTCTGCTTCCTGTCTGTGAGCCATGATTCGATCCACGAGAGCACCCTTCCCCCAATGCCATGAGCTGCTACTTTCTTCAACAGTCTTTTGTGCGGAACTCTATCAAATGCCTTACTAAAATCTAAGTAAATAATATCAAATTCTTTATCGTGGTCAACAGCCTCAAAAGCTTTACTGAAGAAAGTTAATAAATTAGTTAGACAAGACCGGCCTCTTGTGAATCCATGCTGAGCATCATTAATCAAGCTATGCTTATCGAGATGGCTTCTTATAATTTGAGCTATAATTGACTCTAGTAATTTGACTACAATTGAGGTCAGGCTTATTGGGCGGTAATTTGACGGTAACGACTTGTCCCCTGTTTTAAAAATAGGAATTACATTAGCCATCTTCCACATATCAGACACTACACCTGTTTGAAGAGATAAATTAAAAATATTAGTTAATGGTTCACAGACTTCCATTTTGCATTCCTTTAGAACCCTTGAAAAAACCTCATCAGGACCCGGTGACTTATTTTGCTTCAGTCGGTCTATCTGCTTCACAACCATTTCACTAGTGACTGTGATGTTACATAATTTATCTTCTTCTGGCCCACTATAAAAATTGATTACCGGAATATTATTAGTGTCTTCCTGTGTAAAAACCGAGAGAAAATAATTATTTAAAATCGAGCACATTTCATTCTCTTTGTCAGTAAGATGCCCATAGTTATTTTTAAGGGGACCTATCTTATCTCTGACTTTTGTTCTATATACCTGGAAAAAACTTTTTGGGTTAGTTTTAGAATCCCTAGCAACTTTAATTTCATAGTCCCTTTTAGCTTTTCTTATCCCCTTTTTAATGTCCCTCTTAATGTCAATATACTGATTCATAAGATGACCCTCGCCTCTTTTGATACGCCTATAAATTCCTTTCTTATGCCCTAGTAGATATTTCAGTCTATTATTCATCCATTTTGGGTCATTTCTATTTGATCTAATTTCTTTATAAGGGATAAACGTTCTTTGAGCAGCATGTATTGTGTTCAGAAAACTGTCATATTGATAGCTCTCTTCGTTACCCCAGTCAACAGATGATAAGTGTTCTCTAAGCCCATCGTAATCTGCTAAGCGAAAATCTGGGACTGTTACTGAGTTATCCCTACTATCATACTTCCATTCAATTCTAAATGTAATTGATTTGTGGTCACTAGCACCCAGTTCCTCTGAAACTTCTAAATTATTAACAAGGGATACATTGTTTGCCAGAACTAAGTCAAGCAGGTTATTACCCCTTGTAGGTTCTGTCACAAACTGCTTCAGAAAACAATCCTGAACTACTTCTAAGAAGTCGTATGATTCTAAATTCCCAGTCAAGAAATTCCAATCAATATGACTAAAGTTAAAGTCTCCTAGAATTACTACATTATCGTGCCTTGTGGCCCTAACAATTTCCTCCCATAGTAGTCTCCCCTGGTCCCTATCTAAATTTTGGGGACGGTATATCACACCTAAAATTAATTTTTCATGCCCCTCTGAAAATTCTATCCAAACAGACTCTGTATGTGTTACTTCAGACTTAATACCCGTTTTTATGCAACAGTTCAAGCGATCTCGGACATACAATGCCACCCCACCCCCTTCCCGATACTTCTATCTACTTGGAACAATTTACAACCCTGAATGTGACATTCTGCAGGCATGTCCCGACTTTTTGAATTAAACCACATCTCAGTAATGGCAAATACATCTATGTTACCTGCACTAGCAACTAGTCTCAACTCGTCCATCTTATTCCTAGCACTGCGACTATTTGTGTAATAAATACTTAAAGACCCTCCTCTCTATTTACCCTTCCTGCTCCTTTCTGTTATTCCACTAAACCTATTACTGTCCTTGTCAGTTAGTGCCACTGGCTTTCCAATATCCACCTCATTTTGCCTATTACTAGTTCTCCTAGTACTCATGTTACTACCCTGAGACTTTCACCTCACTCACACATAATCACTGTTTTTGCAGAGGTGCTCAGAATACAACAGTTTAGAAGCATATACATATAAAGATACACAACATATCCCTCCAAACTGCCAATATCCCAAACCCCTCCTTTAGAGTGCAGGCATTGCATTTCCCATTTCCAGGACTCAAGTCCGGCTATATAAAAATAATCGGGTTCCCTGAATCCCTTCACTAAATATTACCCTGCTCACACTCCAACAGCTTGTCAGGTCCCAAATACCATTCGTCTCCATTCACTCCTATCTAACACGCTCATGCACGCTTGCTGGAAGTCCAAGCCCCTCGCCCATAAAACCTCCTTTACCCCCTCCCTCCAACCTTTTCGAGGGCGACCCTTACCCCGCCTTCCTTCCCCTACAGATTTATACGCTCTCCATGTCATTCTACTTTGACCCATTCTCTCTAAATGACCAAACCACCTCAAAAACCCCTCTTCAGCCCTCTGACTAATGCTTTTATTAACTCCACACCTAATTTCCACACTCCGAATTTTCTGCATAATATTCACACCACACATTGCCCTTAGACAGGACATTTCCACTGCCTCCAACCGCCTCCTCGCTGCAGCATTTTACAACCCAAGCTTCACACCCATATAAGAGTGTTGGTACTACTATACTTTCATACATTCCCTTCTTTGCCTCCATAAATAACGTTTTTTGTCTCCACTTACCTCAACACACCACTCGCCTTTTTTCCTTCGTCAATTCTATGATTAACCTCTTCCTTCATAAATCTGTCCGCTGATACGTCAACTCCCAAATACGTATCTGAAAACATTCATTTCTTCCATACTCCTCCTCCCGAATTTGATATTCAATTTTTCATTATCTAAATCATTCGATACCCTCATCACCTTACTTTTTTCTATGTTCACTTTCAACTTTCTACCTTTACACACACTCCCTATCATGTATCACTGTGAAAATCCCAGAGTGTTCAAGATAAACAGTGTTCCAACACTCAATAGTACTCCTCAATAAAGGTAAGTGTCATTTTAGTATTTATTTATGTATGTATTGTGCATGTCTAATTGTTTTTTGTGTAGGAAAATGTATATTTCATGTAGAAAAAAATTATTTTTTTTAATAGTTTTGGCTGTCTGGAACGGATTAATTGGATTTCCATTATTTCTTATGGGGAAAATTAATTCGACCAACAGCAAATTCGACTAACGGCTAGCTCTCTGGAGCGGATTAATGCCGTTGGTCGAGGGTCCACTGTATTCAGCTAAGGGGCGGCTAATGGCTGAGAAGTGAACTCCATTATTTATCATCCGATTTCTTTCATTTTTGGTGTACTGTAGTCTATCGTTTAACACGGTTTTGTCTTGCACATTTTGGTTATAGCACAACTGAAGAATTGCGGCATATTTATATTTAACTCTTCGTAAAATTAGTTTAACACGGTTGCGGGAGGGGAAAAAGTTTTGAGTGCGCTGTCACACACAGGGCGGGATGGGGTGTGGGTTACATTATTGAGTCAATGGGGGAGACCTACCGCCATCCTCTGCAAGCATCAGCCACCCCCACCACCCTCCCAGCCTTCTGTTCGGTTCATACGTGTGTTGGACGAACCTGTGTCAGTAGTTCGCTGTGTTTAGATACGTATTAATTGCCATATCTTAAATCTGCCAAACAGTCATGGCACCCAGTAGGCATACAAGTGCTGCTGAAAGTTGCAAGAAAAAGTTTAAGCCTTTAACTCTTAGAATTAACAAAGAAAATAGAGATATTAGACAAGAGATAGCCTGTATCCGGAATGAAGCTTCATTTTGTACTCAAAGAGTATGAGGTAAATATGAGTTTGTGTGATGACTTACTGACTTGGCTGACTTACTGACTTGACTGACTTACTGACTTGACTGAATGACTTACTGACTTGATTGACTGACTTGACTGACTGACTTGATTGAATGACTTACTGACTTGACTGAATGACTTGACTGGCTTACTGAATGACTTGACTGACTTGACTGAATGACTTATTGACTTGACTAACTTACTTGACTGACTGACTTGACTGAATGACTTGACTGACTTACTGAATGACTTGACTGGCTTACTGATTTGACTCACTGACTTACTGGATTGAATGACTTGACTGACTTACTGACTGATTTGACTCATTGAATGACTTGACTGAATTACTGAATGACTTGACTGACTTACTATCTTGACTGGCTGACTTACTGACTTGACTGACTGATTTGACTGAATGACTTGACTGACTTACTGAATGACTTGACTGACTTACTGACTTGACTAACTTACTGACTTGTCTGACTGACTTGACTGAATGACATGACTGACTTACTAAATGACTTATAGTTAGACTTTTTCACTAGAGCATCTAGAGCAGCTGATGCCTTACTGTCAATTGAATAATTTATGCACACTCCAGTACAACCATCAACTTCAGTACCAGAACCTCTACCATCCACCTCAGCCCAGTAGGACCACAGCATAACTCTCCCCTCTCTTCAAAATCATCTACAAACACAAGCACCCACAATTTAAGGTAAGAAATACTATTATTTCTGTTACATTTGTAATCTTATGCAGTAAAAACAACATAATACATCAAGACAATGAACTACAATTACATTATCACTTTTAGTTTTGTAAGATCTGTTGGTCTAAAATAAAGTTGTTTGGCTTTTTGGGGGCTCCCAGGAATGTAACCCTGTTTTTCCCATAAGTTCTTCAGTTTGTCTAACACAGTTTTACCTAACACGGCATTTTCAGGAACATAACTATCATGTTAAACGAAGGTCTACTGTACAATAAGAAGCATCTTTCCATCATACATTGCCCAAGTTTCAGTGAGATAGCCTGACAAACAACTGAGAAAAAAATATTTACCAAAAATCATGTACAGTGGAACCTCAAATATCGAACTTTCTTCGGTTCAGAAGGCTGTTCGAGTGCCTTTACCGAATGAATTTATTCCCATGAGGAATAATGTAAATTAGATTAGTCCATTTCAGACTCTCAAAAATACACTTATAAAAGCACTTACAAAAATACACTTACATAATTGGTCGTGTTGGGAGCAGTTCGATTTTTGAGGTTCCACTGTATGGCAAGCCCAAGCCAGGTACTGGAAATAAGTCACTTTGTATGACTTTTTTTGGGTTATCCTAGGTTCGCTACACATATGCTGCTTTTGTTTCAGTGTTATGGTGCATTACGAGTGTATATCACAGTTAGCCCTTTGCTACACTCCGTTTTCTCTAATACAGGTCCGCCATCACAAATCCGGCAATCAGTTATTCGGTTCCTTCAGTTATTCGGCATTAATTTTGGCTAGCATAATTTCAAATTTCCAGGGTTGCCACACCAACCTGCTGGTACTGTTTGGTGGCGCTACATGCTGCATAAGTCATTCCAATTTCTTTTTCTCCATTTATTGTTTTAACCTGCTTACTTTTAGCCCTAGCCATGGTTCCAATGAATAAAAGAAATGCTTCTCATAATGTAAAGCACCTACACTACATTATCCATTAAAGATAAGGTGGCTTTGAAGCCACTGTTGGTTGTCATGAACTCAGTCTCATGAAGCAGGAGAATATCCTTTATTATTATGCTAATATCAACACTACAGCATATTTGCCTATCACAATTGATCTAATATGACATAATAAACAATATAAATAACATAAAACATGTTAAATGCTCCAGAATGAATAATATTTGGCATAACACCGAGCAGTTTGACTGAGTTATGAAGAGGATATGGTAAACAAATACCATTCTCCTGTCCTTGTCTTGGTGGCTTATATTAGAGAAAATGGAGTATAGCACAGGGCTAACTATGATATGCACTCATACTTCACCATAAACATGAAACAAAAAAAGTTATTTTCTCAATATAGATTATCACACATAGCAGCATATGTGTAGAGAACTTAGGATAACCCAAAAAAGTCAACGTGGCTTATTTTTAGTACCTGGCTTGGGTTAGCCATATATGATTTTTGGTAAATATTCGATTCCCAGCCAGGGTAGAAACATTAGGCGTGTTTCTTTACACCTGTTGTGTATGTTTACCCATCAGTAAATGGGTACCTTGGTGTTAGTCGACTAGTGTGGGTGTTATCCTGGGACACTGACCTAATTTTCTTGAAATACTCAGCATAACAAGTGCCTTCCTATACAGTAGTATGTCACTGATGTCAGCTAGACCTGTATACCTTGTACATGTACGTGTAGTAAATGAAGATGTTATTATTATTATTATATTATTATTATTATTTTCTCAGTTGTTTGTTGGGTTATCTTATTCAAACTTGGGCAATGTATGATGGAAAGATACTTCTTCACGTACACCAAAAATGAAAGAAATCAGACCATAAATAGCGGAGTTCACTTCTCAGCCATTAGCGGCCGCTTAGCGGTATATTTTTGTATGGTTGTTATGGTTATATTCTCATTTTTTCGGTCTCATTTGATAGAATGAAAGATATATTACAGAAATAGATATGACTTTAATTGCTTTCATGACGAAAAGTACCTTGAAATTGCGCTCACAGTAGCGAAAATGTTCTATTCTTTAGTGAAGCTCAAGAGTAAACAAATGACGTCACCGTCCAATACCTGTCCGCCTGCCAGTCTAAATTCTAGTACGGCGTCAAGAATGGATTGACATTATTTATACAATTATTACAATAATGCAGTAGTCTGCATAACAGTAAATCATCTATTTTTTTTTTTTTTGTGAATAAAAATTCCAAATGGTAAGCAAGAGTAATATAAGAGGGGCCTGTAGCCGTGACTAATGAACAGAGAAAATGTTATTTTAGTGCCAGGAATGTCTGCATTGTTCATTCTGGACCCTATTTTGAAATTGGCATCTGTTGAAATTTGTGTTAAATTAGTCAAATTGCCAATTTCTGACCACTTTATTGGGTAGTTGAAATAAGTGAATGGGCGGTTTCTTGTACTCGGTTGACAGACTAGAAGTAAGTAAGTTTATTCAGGTATACACAAATGCAGTTACATATATTATCATACATAGCAGTGTATGTATAGAGAACCTAGGATAACCCAGAAAAGTCAGACAAAGTGACTTAATTCCAGTACCTGGCTTGGGCTTGCCATATATGATTTTTGGTAAATATTTTTTTTTCTCGGTTGTTTGTTGGGCTCTCTCATTGAAAC
>NC_091366.1:17661834-17889334 GCF_038502225.1 Cherax quadricarinatus
CATAACTCTGCTGTCCTCTCTCATGCACTCATTCTTTCTCTCTGGTATGGTAGCCTGGCTGACCACACTTGATATTTTACAATAAATACTACTCATCTCACCCTATATTTTAAGGTAAGTAATGAGTGAACTGTATATACATTTTATCGCTCTGGGATGCTTAAATATCATAGAATAGTATGTGTGGGTGGGGTGGCCTGGTATGGTAGCCTGGCTGACACCATACATACCACACTTGATTTCTTACAATAAATACTACTTGTCTCACCCTATATTTTAAGGTAAGTAATGAGTGAACTGTATATACATTTTATCGCTCTGGGATGCTTAAATATCATAGAATAGTATGTGTGGGTGGGGTGGCCTGGTATTACTTGGAGTTTACCTGGAGAGAGTTTCGGGGGTCAATGCCCCCGCGGCCCGGTCTGTGACCAGGCCTCCTGGTGGATCAGCGCCTGATCAACCAGGCTGTTGCTGCTGGCTGCACGCAAACCAACGTACGAGCCACAGCCCGGCTGATCAGGAACTGACTTTAGGTGCTTGTCCAGTGCCAGCTTGAAGACTGCCAGGGGTCTGTTGGTAATCCCCCTTATGTGTGCTGGGAGGCAGTTGAACAGTCTCGGGCCCCTGACACTTATTGTATAGTCTCTTAACGTGCTAGTGACACCCCTGCTTTTCATTGGGGGGATGGTGCATCGTCTGCCAAGTCTTTTGCTTTCGTAGTGAGTGATTTTCGTGTGCAAGTTCGGTACTAGTCCCTCTAGGATTTTCCAGGTGTATATAATCATGTATCTCTCCCTCCTGCGTTCCAGGGAATACAGGTTTAGAAACCTCAAGCGCTCCCAGTAATTGAGGTGTTTTATCTCCGTTATGCGCGCCGTGAAAGTTCTCTGTACATTTTCTAGGTCGGCAATTTCACCTGCCTTGAAAGGTGCTGTTAGAGTGCAGCAATATTCCAGCCTAGATAGAACAAGTGACCTGAAGAGTGTCATCATGGGCTTGGCCTCCCTAGTTTTGAAGGTTCTCATTATCCATCCTGTCATTTTTCTAGCAGATGCGATTGATACAATGTTATGGTCCTTGAAGGTGAGATCCTCCGACATAATCACTCCCAGGTCTTTGACGTTGGTGTTTCGCTCTATTTTGTGGCCAGAATTTGTTTTGTACTCTGATGAAGATTTAATTTCCTCATGTTTACCATATCTGAGTAATTGAAATTTCTCATCGTTGAACTTCATATTGTTTTCTGCAGCCCACTGAAAGATTTGGTTGATGTCCGCCTGGAGCCTTGCAGTGTCTGCAATGGAAGACACTGTCATGCAGATTCGGGTGTCATCTGCAAAGGAAGACACGGTGCTGTGGCTGACATCCTTGTCTATGTCGGATATGAGGATGAGGAACAAGATGGGAGCTAGTACTGTGCCTTGTGGAACAGAGCTTTTCACCGTAGCTGCCTCGGACTTTACTCTGTTGACGACTACTCTCTGTGTTCTGTTAGTGAGGAAATTATAGATCCATCGACCGAATTTTCCTGTTATTCCTTTAGCGCGCATTTTGTGCGCTATTACGCCATGGTCACACTTGTCGAAGGCTTTTGCAAAGTCTGTATATATTACATCTGCATTCTTTTTGTCTTCTAGTGCATTTAGGACCTTGTCGTAGTGATCCAGTAGTTGAGACAGACAGGAGCGACCTGTTCTAAACCCATGTTGCCCTGGGTTGTGTAACTGATGGGTTTCTAGATGGGTGGTGATCTTGCTTCTTAGGACCCTTTCAAAGATTTTTATGATATGGGATGTTAGTGCTATTGGTCTGTAGTTCTTTGCTGTTGCTTTACTGCCCCCTTTGTGGAGTGGGGCTATGTCTGTTGTTTTTAGTAACTGAGGGACGACCCCCGTGTCCATGCTCCCTCTCCATAGGATGGAAAAGGCTCGTGATAGGGGCTTCTTGCAGTTCTTGATGAACACAGAGTTCCATGAGTCTGGCCCTGGGGCAGAGTGCATGGGCATGTCATTTATCGCCTGTTCGAAGTCATTTGGCGTCAGGATAACATCGGCTAGGCTTGTGTTAATCAAATTTTGTGGCTCTCTCATAAAAAATTCATTTTTATCTTCGACTCTCAGTCTGGTTAGCGGCTTGCTAAAAACTGAGTCATATTGGGACTTGAGTAGCTCACTCATTTCCTTGCTGTCATCTGTGTAGGACCCATCTTGTTTAAGTAGGGGCCCAATACTGGGCGTTGTTCTCGATTTTGATTTGGCATAGGAGAAGAAATACTTTGGGTTTCTTTCGATTTCATTTATAGCTTTTAGTTCTTCCCGCGATTCCTGACTCCTAAAGGATTCTTTTAGCTTAAGTTCGATGCTTGCTATTTCTCTGACCAGTGTCTCCCTGCGCATTTCAGATATATTGACCTCTTTTAGCCGCTCTGTTATTCTTTTCCGTCGCCTGTAAAGGGAGCGCCTGTCTCTTTCTATTTTACATCTACTCCTCCTTTTTCTTAGAGGAATAAGCCTTGTGCATACATCGAGTGCCACCGAGTTAATCTGTTCTAGGCATAAGTTTGGGTCTGTGTTGCTTAGTATATCTTCCCAGCTTATATCGGTTAGGACTTGGTTTACTTGGTCCCACTTTATGTTTTTGTTATTGAAGTTGAATTTGGTGAATGCTCCCTCGTGACTAGTCTCATTTTGTCAGTCTGGGGCTCCTCGCATACATGTCTGAACCTCAATTATGTTGTGATCTGAGTATATTGTTTTTGATATGGTGACATTTCTTATCAGATCATCATTGTTAGTGAATATGAGGTCTAGTGTATTCTCCAGTCTAGTAGGCTCTATTATTTGCTGGTTTAAATTGAATTTTGTGCAGAGATTTAAAAGCTCGTGTGAGTGTGAGTTTTCATCAGAGCTGCCTCCTGGTGTTATTACTGCAACAATATTATTTGCTATATTCCTCCATTTTAGGTGCCTTAAGTTGAAATCCCCCAGGAGCAAGATGTTGGGTGCAGGAGCTGGAAGATTTTCCAGACAGTGGTCAATTTTTAACAGCTGTTCCTGGAATTGCTGGGATGTTGCATCTGGAGGCTTCTAGACTACCACAATGACTAGGTTTTGGTTCTCGACCTTTACTGCTAAAACTTCCACTACGTCATTTGAGGCATTAAGCAGTTCTGTGCAAACAAGTGACTCTGCAATGTACAGGCCAACCCCCCCCTTTTGCCTGTTCACTCTGTCACATCTGTATAGGTTGTAACCTGGGATCCATATTTCATTGTCCAAGTGATCCTTTATGTGGGTCTCAGTGAAAGCCTGGCTGACACCATACATACCACACTTGATTTCTTACAATAAATACTACTTGTCTCACCCTAGATTAAGACTATAAATATTTTAAGGTAAGTAATGAGTGCACTGTGTGTGTATTGTACTTTTTTATTGTTTTTTGATGCCTGGTTCTATTGCTAACATAATATATGTTAGTGTAAACTTGTTATCTAGTGTTTGTATGCATTTATAAGTGGAAAAAAAGGGTGTTCCACTTTACGGCGGTTTCCGCTTTACGGCGGTAGCCTGGAACCTAAACCGCCGTATAAGTGGGGCCCTCCTGTATATATATATATATATATATATATATATATATATATATATATATATATATATATATATATATATATATATATATATATATATATATATGTCATGCCGAATATGTAAAACTGGTCAATTAGCAAGAACTCATTTAAAATTAAGTCCTTTCTAAAATTTTCTCTTATACTTTTAAAGATATATTTTTTTCTTTAATGTTAATGTAACAAAAATTAATTTTGCACCAAAAGAATCTTAGAAAAGTTACCTAACCTTATTATAACAAGAACAATTGATTTTATCCTAACCCAACTAAATATATTTTAGATTTGTTTACAATAATTTAATACTAAACAAACACAGTGAAATATGTTTTTTTCGTTAGGTTAAGAATGATTTTGGTGAAATTATTGCATACACAAATTTTCACTTGTCCTATATGGCAAGATGAGCGTTGCTATTTAAGCCAAGATCGCAAGTTCTGCCTATTCGGAACGACATATATATATATATATATGTATATATATATATATATATATATATATATATATATATATATATATATATATATATATATATATATATATATATATATATATATATATATATAATATATATATATATATATATATATATATATATATATATATATATATATTATATATATATATATATAATATATATATAATATATATATATATAATATATATAATATATATATATATATATATATATAATATATATATATATATATATAATATATATATATATATATATAATATATATAGGTAGTAGGTTGGTAGACAGCAACCACCCAGGGAAGTACTACCGTCCTGCCAGATGACTGTGAAACAAAAACCTGTAACTGTTTTGCATGATGGTAGGATTGCTGGTTTCTTTTTCTGTCTCATAAACACGCTAAGATAACAGGGATATCTTGCTACTCCTACTTACACTTTGGTCACACTTCACAGACACGCACATGCATATATATATATACATACATCTAGGTTTTTCTCCTTTTTCTAAATAGCTCTTGTTCTTTTTTATTTCTTCTATTGTCCATGGGGAAGTGGAAAAGAATCTTTCCTCCGTAAGCCATGCGTGTCGTATGAGGCGACTAAAATGCCGGGAGCAATGGGCTAGTAACCCCTTCTCCTGTATACAATTACTAAAAAAGAGAAGAAGAAAAACTTTATAAAACTGGGTTGCTTAAATGTGCGTGGATGTAGTGCGGATGACAAGAAACAGATGATTGCTGATGTTATGAATGAAAAGAAGTTGGATGTCCTGGCCCTAAGCGAAACAAAGCTGAAGGGGGTAGGAGAGTTTCAGTGGGGGGAAATAAATGGGATTAAATCTGGAGTATCTGAGAGAGTTAGAGCAAAGGAAGGGGTAGCAGTAATGTTAAATGATCAGTTATGGAAGGAGAAAAGAGAATATGAATGTGTAAATTCAAGAATTATGTGGATTAAAGTAAAGGTTGGATGCGAGAAGTGGGTCATAATAAGCGTGTATGCACCTGGAGAAGAGAGGAATGCAGAGGAGAGAGAGAGATTTTGGGAGATGTTAAGTGAATGTATAGGAGCCTTTGAACCAAGTGAGAGAGTAATTGTGGTAGGGGACTTGAATGCTAAAGTAGGAGAAACTTTTAGAGAGGGTGTGGTAGGTAAGTTTGGGGTGCCAGGTGTAAATGATAATGGGAGCCCTTTGATTGAACTTTGTATAGAAAGGGGTTTAGTTATAGGTAATACATATTTTAAGAAAAAGAGGATAAATAAGTATACACGATATGATGTAGGGCGAAATGACAGTAGTTTGTTGGATTATGTATTGGTAGATAAAAGACTGTTGAGTAGACTTCAGGATGTACATGTTTATAGAGGGGCCACAGATATATCAGATCACTTTCTAGTTGTAGCTACACTGAGAGTAAAAGGTAGATGGGATACAAGGAGAATAGAAGCATCAGGGAAGAGAGAGGTGAAGGTTTATAAACTAAAAGAGGAGGCAGTTAGGGTAAGATATAAACAGCTATTGGAGGATAGATGGGCTAATGAGAGCATAGGCAATGGGGTCGAAGAGGTATGGGGTAGGTTTAAAAATGTAGTGTTAGAGTGTTCAGCAGAAGTTTGTGGTTACAGGAAAGTGGGTGCAGGAGGGAAGAGGAGCGATTGGTGGAATGATGATGTAAAGAGAGTAGTAAGGGAGAAAAAGTTAGCATATGAGAAGTTTTTACAAAGTAGAAGTGATGCAAGGAGGGAAGAGTATATGGAGAAAAAGAGAGAAGTTAAGAGAGTGGTGAAGCAATGTAAAAAGAGAGCAAATGAGAGAGTGGGTGAGATGTTATCAACAAATTTTGTTGAAAATAAGAAAAAGTTTTGGAGTGAGATTAACAAGTTAAGAAAGCCTAGAGAACAAATGGATTTGTCAGTTAAAAATAGGAGAGGAGAGTTATTAAATGGAGAGTTAGAGGTATTGGGAAGATGGAAGGAATATTTTGAGGAATTGTTAAATGTTGATGAAGATAGGGAAGCTGTGATTTCGTGTATAGGGCAAGGAGGAATAACATCTTGTAGGAGTGAGGAAGAGCCAGTTGTGAGTGTGGGGGAAGTTCGTGAGGCAGTAGGTAAAATGAAAGGGGGTAAGGCAGCCGGGATTGATGGGATAAAGATAGAAATGTTAAAAGCAGGTGGGGATATAGTTTTGGAGTGGTTGGTGCAATTATTTAATAAATGTATGGAAGAAGGTAAGGTACCTAGGGATTGGCAGAGAGCATGCATAGTTCCTTTGTATAAAGGCAAAGGGGATAAAAGAGAGTGCAAAAATTATAGGGGGATAAGTCTGTTGAGTGTACCTGGTAAAGTGTATGGTAGAGTTATAATTGAAAGAATTAAGAGTAAGACGGAGAATAGGATAGCAGATGAACAAGGAGGCTTTAGGAAAGGTAGGGGGTGTGTGGACCAGGTGTTTACAGTGAAACATATAAGTGAACAGTATTTAGATAAGGCTAAAGAGGTCTTTGTGGCATTTATGGATTTGGAAAAGGCGTATGACAGGGTGGATAGGGGGGCAATGTGGCAGATGTTGCAAGTGTATGGTGTAGGAGGTAGGTTACTGAAAGCAGTGAAGAGTTTTTACGAGGATAGTGAGGCTCAAGTTAGAGTATGTAGGAAAGAGGGAAATTTTTTCCCAGTAAAAGTAGGCCTTAGACAAGGATGTGTGATGTCACCGTGGTTGTTTAATATATTTATAGATGGGGTTGTAAGAGAAGTAAATGCGAGGGTCTTGGCAAGAGGCGTGGAGTTAAAAGATAAAGAATCACACACAAAGTGGGAGTTGTCACAGCTGCTCTTTGCTGATGACACTGTGCTCTTGGGAGATTCTGAAGAGAAGTTGCAGAGATTGGTGGATGAATTTGGTAGGGTGTGCAAAAGAAGAAAATTAAAGGTGAATACAGGAAAGAGTAAGGTTATGAGGATAACAAAAAGATTAGGTGATGAAAGATTGAATATCAGATTGGAGGGAGAGAGTATGGAGGAGGTGAACGTATTCAGATATTTGGGAGTGGACGTGTCAGCAGATGGGTCTATGAAAGATGAGGTGAATCATAGAATTGATGAGGGAAAAAGAGTGAGTGGTGCACTTAGGAGTCTGTGGAGACAAAGAACTTTGTCCTTGGAGGCAAAGAGGGGAATGTATGAGAGTATAGTTTTACCAACGCTCTTATATGGGTGTGAAGCGTGGGTGATGAATGTTGCAGCGAGGAGAAGGCTGGAGGCAGTGGAGATGTCATGTCTGAGGGCAATGTGTGGTGTGAATATAATGCAGAGAATTCGTAGTTTGGAAGTTAGGAGGAGGTGCGGGATTACCAAAACTGTTGTCCAGAGGGCTGAGGAAGGGTTGTTGAGGTGGTTCGGACATGTAGAGAGAATGGAGCGAAACAGAATGACTTCAAGAGTGTATCAGTCTGTAGTGGAAGGAAGGCGGGGTAGGGGTCGGCCTAGGAAGGGTTGGAGGGAGGGGGTAAAGGAGGTTTTGTGTGCGAGGGGCTTGGACTTCCAGCAGGCATGCGTGAGCGTGTTTGATAGGAGTGAATGGAGACAAATGGTTTTTAATACTTGACGTGCTGTTGGAGTGTGAGCAAAGTAACATTTATGAAGGGATTCAGGGAAACCGGCAGGCCGGACTTGAGTCCTGGAGATGGGAAGTACAGTGCCTGCACTCTGAAGGAGGGGTGTTAATGTTGCAGTTTAAAAACTGTAGTGTAAAGCACCCTTCTGGCAAGACAGTGATGGAGTGAATGATGGTGAAAGTTTTTCTTTTTCGGGCCACCCTGCCTTGGTGGGAATCGGCCGGTGTGATAATAAATAATAAAAAATATATATATATATATATATATATATATATATATATATATATATATATATATATGTATGTATATACCGTTGGCATCACATAACGTTAAATCCGCATACCGATACATTTTATCGCTAAGATTTTGCCTCGCATACCGCTAAAAAACCCGCTCAACACTATTCGTCCGAGACGCGTCTAATGTGCGCCCTGAGCCAGCCTCACATGTTCCGCTGGTGGCATTGTTTACCAGCCAGCCTCCGCGGTAACATCCAAGCATACAGTCGGAACATTTCGTATTATTACAGTGTTTTTGGTGATTTTATCTACATAAAGGATCACTTGGACAATGAAATATGGATCCCAGGTTACAACCTATACAGATGTGACACATGTTCCGCTGGTGGCATTGTTTACCAGCCAGCCACCGCGGTAACATCCAAGCATACAATCGGAACATTTCGTATTATTACAGTGTTTTTGGTGATTTTATCTACATAAAGGATCACTTGGACAATGAAATATGGATCCCAGGTTACAACCTATACAGATGTGACAGAGTGAACAGGCAAAAGGGGGGGGGGGTTGGCCTGTACATATTCGGCATGACATATATATATATATATATATATATATATATATATATATATATATATATACAGGAGGGCCCCACTTATACGGCGGTTTAGGTTCCAGGCTACCGCCGTAAAGCGGAAACCGCCGTAAAGTGGAACACCCTTTTTTTCCACTTACAAATGCATACAAATGCATACAAATGCTCAACACTATTCGTCCGAGACGCGTCTAATGTGCGCCCTGAGCCAGCCTCACATGTTCCGCTGGTGGCATTGTTTACCAGCCAGCCTCCGCGGTAACATCCAAGCATACAATCGGAACATTTCGTATTATTACAGTGTTTTTGGTGATTTTATCTACAAAATAAGTGACCATGGGCCCCAAGAAAGCTTCTAGTGCCAACCTTACAGGAATAAGGGTGAGAATTACTATAGAGATGAAGAAAGAGATCATTGCTAAGCATGAAAGTGGAGTGCGTGTCTCCGAGCTGGCCAGGTTGTATAGTAAACCCCAATCAACCATCGCTACTATTGTGTCCAACAAAACGGCAATCAAGGAAGTTGTTCTTGCCAAAGGTTCAACTGTGTTTTTGAAACAGAGATCGCAAGTGATGGAAGATGTTGAGAGACTCTTATTGGTATGGATAAATGAAAAACAGATAGCAGGAGATAGCATCTCTCAAGTGATCATAAGTGAAAAGGCTAGGAAGTTGCATGAGGATTTAATTAAAAAAATGCCTGCAACTAGTGATGATGTGAGTGAATTTAAGGCCAGCAAAGGTTGGTTTGAGAGATTTAAGAAGCGTAGTGGCATACATAGTGTGATAAGGCATGGTGAGGCTGCCAGTTCGGACCACAAAGCAGCTGAGAAATATGTGCAGGAACTCAAGGAGTACATAGACAGTGAAGGACTGAAGTCTGAACAAGTGTTTAATTGAGATGAAACAGGCCTGTTTTGGAAGAAAATGCCAAGCAGGACCTACATTACTCAGGAGGAAAAGGCACTCCCAGGACATAAGCCTATGAAAGACAGGCATACTCTGTTGATGTGTTCCAATGCTAGTGGTGATTGCAAAGTGAAGCCTTTATTAGTGTATCACTCAGAAACTCCCAGAGCGTTCAGGCAAAAGAATATCCTCAAGGCTAATTTGTGTGTGCTGTGGAGGGCAAACAGTAAGGCATGGGTCACTAGGGACTTTTTCTATGACTGGTTACACCAAGCATTTGCCCCCAATGTGAAAGATTACCTAACTGAAAAGAAATTAGACCTTAAGTGCCTCCTGGTGTTAGACAATGCTCCTGGTCATCCTACAGACGTGGCAGAGCGACTTTATGGGGACTTGAGCTTCATTAAGGTGAAGTTTTTGCCTCCTAATACCACTCCTCTCCTGCATCCCATGGACCAGCAGGTTATTGCAAACTTCAAAAAACTGTACACAAAAGCTCTGTTTGAAAGGTGCTTTTTAGTGACCTCAGAAACTCAATTGACTCTAAGAGAGTTTTGGAGAGATCACTTTAATATCCTCAATTGTGTAAACCTTATAGGTAAGGCTTGGGAGGGAGTGACTAAGAGGACCTTGAACTCTGCTTGTAAGAAACTGTGGCCAGAATGTGTAGACCAAAGGGATTTTGAAGGGTTTGAGGCTAACCCTGGGAATCCTATGCCAGTTGAGGAATCCATTGTGGCATTGGGAAAGTTCTTGGGGTTGGAGGTTAGTGGGGATGATGTGGAAGAGTTGGTGGAGGAGGACAATGAAGAACTAACCACTGATGAGCTGCTAGATCAACTTCAACAGCAAGAGGCCAGACCTGAGGAAACTGCTTCGGAGGAGGGGAGAGAGAAATTGAAAAAGTTGCCTACTTCAAAGATTAAGGAAATGTGTGGAATGTGGCTTAAAGTGCAAACCTTTTTTGATGACAATCACCCTAACACAGCTATTGCAAGCCGTGCTGGTGACTATTACACTAACATTGTTGTGAAACACTTTAGGAAAGTCATAAAGGAACGAGAGGTACAGGCCTCTTTGGACAGATATGTTGTGCGACAAAAGTCCAGTGACTCTGAAGCTGGTCCTAGTGGCACTAAACGAAGAAGGGAAGTAACCCCAGAAAAGGACTTGGCACCTCAAGTCTTAATGGAAGGGGATTCCCCTTCTAAACACTAAGACTCTCTCCTCCTCCCATCCCATCAATCATCACCAGATCTTCAATAAAGGTAAGTGTCATGTAACTGTGCATGCCTTTTTCAGTTTGTGTGTATTAAAATCAATATTTCATGTGGTAAATTTTTTTTTTTCATACTTTGCGGTGTCTTGCACGGATTAATTTGATTTCCATTATTTCTTATGGGGAAAATTCATTCGCATAACGATAATTTCGCATAACAATGAGCTCTCAGGAACGGATTAATATCGTTATGCGGGGGTCCACTCTATATATATATATATATATATATATATATATATTTATTTTTTTATTATCACACTGGCCGATTCCCACCAAGGCAGGGTGGCCCGAAAAAAAAAAAACTCTCACCATCATTCACTCCACCACTGTCTTGCCAGAAGGGTGCTTTACACTACAGTTTTTAAACTGCAACATTAACACTCCTCCTTCAGAGTGCAGGCACTGTACTTCCCATCTCCAGGACTCAAGTCCGGCCTGCCGGTTTCCCTGAACCCCTTCATAAATGTTACTTTGCTCACACTCCAACAGCACGTCAAGTATTAAAAACCATTTGTCTCCATTCACTCCTATCAAACATGCTCACGCATGCCTGCTGGAAGTCCAAGCCCCTCGCACACAAAACCTCCTTTACCCCCTCCCTCCAACCTTTCCTAGGCCGACCCCTGCCCCGCCTTCCTTCCACTTCAGACTGATACACTCTTGAAGTTATTCTGTTTCGCTCCATTCTCTCCACATGTCCGAACCACCTCAACAACCCTTCCTCAGCCCTCTGGACAACAGTTTTGGTAATCCCGCACCTCCTCCTAACTTCCAAACTACGAATTCTCTGCATTATGTTCACACCACACATTGCTCTCAGACATGACATCTCCACTGCCTCCAGCCTTCTCCTCGCTGCAACATTCATCACCCATGCTTCACACCCATATAAGAGCGTTGGTAAAACTATACTCTCATACATTCCCCTCTTTGCCTCCAAGGACAAAGTTCTTTGTCTCCACAGACTCCTAAGTGCACCACTCACCCTTTTCCCCTCATCAATTCTATGATTCACCTCATCTTTCATAGACCCATCCGCTGACACGTCCACTCCCAAATATCTGAATACATTCACCTCCTCCATACTCTCTCCCTCCAATCTGATATCCAATCTTTCATCACCTAATCTTTTTGTTATCCTCATAACCTTACTCTTTCCTGTATTCACTTTCAATTTTCTTCTTTCGCACACCCTACCAAATTCATCCACCAATCTCTGCAACTTCTCTTCAGAATCTCCCAAGAGCACAGTGTCATCAGCAAAGAGCAACTGTGACAACTCCCACTTTATGTGTGATTCTTTATATATATATACTATATATATAATATATAATATATATATATATATATATATATATATATATTATATATATATATATATATATATATACAGTGGACCCCCGCTTAACGATCACCTCCCAATGCGACCAGTTATGTAAGTGTATTTATGTAAGTGCGTTTGTACGTGTATGTTTGGGGGTCTGAAATGGACTAATCTACTTCACAATATTCCTTATGGGAACAAATTCGGTCAGTACTGGCACCTTAACATACTTCTGGAATGAAAAAATATCGTTATCCGGGGGTCCACTGTATATATATATTTTTTTTTTTTTTTTTTTTTTTTTTTTTATCACACCGGCCGATTCCCACCAAGGCAGGGTGGCCCGAAAAAGAAAAACTTTCACCATCATTCACTCCATCACTGTCTTGCCAGAAGGGTGCTTTACACTACAGTTTTTAAACTGCAACATTAACACCCCTCCTTCAGAGTGCAGGCACTGTACTTCCCATCTCCAGGACTCAAGTCCGGCCTGCCGGTTTCCCTGAATCCCTTCATAAATGTTACTTTGCTCACACTCCAACAGCACGTCAAGTATTAAAAACCATTTGTCTCCATTCACTCCTATCAAACACGCTCAAGCATGCCTGCTGGAAGTCCAAGCCCCTCGCACACAAAACCTCCTTTACCCCCTCCCTCCAACCCTTCCTAGGCCGACCCCTACCCCGCCTTCCTTCCACTACAGACTGATACACTCTTGAAGTCATTCTGTTTCGCTCCATTCTCTCTACATGTCCGAACCACCTCAACAACCCTTCCTCAGCCCTCTGGACAACAGTTTTGGTAATCCCGCACCTCCTCCTAACTTCCAAACTACGAATTCTCTGCATTATATTCACACCACACATTGCCCTCAGACATGACATCTCCACTGCCTCCAGCCTTCTCCTCGCTGCAACATTCATCACCCACGCTTCACACCCATATAAGAGCGTTGGTAAAACTATACTCTCATACATTCCCCTCTTTGCCTCCAAGGACAAAGTTCTTTGTCTCCACAGACTCCTAAGTGCACCACTCACTCTTTTTCCCTCATCAATTCTATGATTCACCTCATCTTTCATAGACCCATCCGCTGACACGTCCACTCCCAAATATCTGAATACGTTCACCTCCTCCATACTCTCTCCCTCCAATCTGATATTCAATCTTTCATCACCTAATCTTTTTGTTATCCTCATAACCTTACTCTTTCCTGTATTCACCTTTAATTTTCTTCTTTTGCACACCCTACCAAATTCATCCACCAATCTCTGCAACTTCTCTTCAGAATCTCCCAAGAGCACAGTGTCATCAGCAAAGAGCAGCTGTGACAACTCCCACTTTGTGTGTGATTCTTTATCTTTTAACTCCACGCCTCTTGCCAAGACCCTCGCATTTACTTCTCTTACAACCCCATCTATAAATATATTAAACAACCACGGTGACATCACACATCCTTGTCTAAGGCCTACTTTTACTGGGAAAAAATTTCCCTCTTTCCTACATACTCTAACTTGAGCCTCACTATCCTCGTAAAAACTCTTCACTGCTTTCAGTAACCTACCTCCTACACCATACACTTGCAACATCTGCCACATTGCCCCCCTATCCACCCTGTCATACGCCTTTTCCAAATCCATAAATGCCACAAAGACCTCTTTAGCCTTATCTAAATACTGTTCACTTATATGTTTCACTGTAAACACCTGGTCCACACACCCCCTACCTTTCCTAAAGCCTCCTTGTTCATCTGCTATCCTATTCTCCGTCTTACTCTTAATTCTTTCAATTATAACTCTACCATACACTTTACCAGGTACACTCAACAGACTTATCCCCCTATAATTTTTGCACTCTCTTTTATCCCCTTTGCCTTTATACAAAGGAACTATGCATGCTCTCTGCCAATCCCTAGGTACCTTACCCTCTTCCATACATTTATTAAACAATTGCACCAACCACTCCAAAACTATATCCCCACCTGCTTTTAACATTTCTATCTTTATCCCATCAATCCCGGCTGCCTTACCCCCTTTCATTTTACCTACTGCCTCACGAACTTCCCCCACACTCACAACTGGCTCTTCCTCACTCCTACAAGATGTTATTCCTCCTTGCCCTATACACGAAATCACAGCTTCCCTATCTTCATCAACATTTAACAATTCCTCAAAATATTCCTTCCATCTTCCCAATACCTCTAACTCTCCATTTAATAACTCTCCTCTCCTATTTTTAACTGACAAATCCATTTGTTCTCTAGGCTTTCTTAACTTGTTAATCTCACTCCAAAACTTTTTCTTATTTTCAACAAAATTTGTTGATAACATCTCACCCACTCTCTCATTTGCTCTCTTTTTACATTGCTTCACCACTCTCTTAACCTCTCTCTTTTTCTCCATATACTCTTCCCTCCTTGCATCACTTCTACTTTGTAAAAACTTCTCATATGCTAACTTTTTCTCCCTTACTACTCTCTTTACATCATCATTCCACCAATCGCTCCTCTTCCCTCCTGCACCCACTTTCCTGTAACCACAAACTTCTGCTGAACACTCTAACACTACATTTTTAAACCTACCCCATACCTCTTCGACCCCATTGCCTATGCTCTCATTAGCCCATCTATCCTCCAATAGCTGTTTATATATATGATATATATATATATATATTTATATATATATATATATATATATATATATATATATATATATATATATATATATATATATATATATATATATATATATATATATATATATATATATATATATATATATATATATATATATATATATATATATATATAATATATATATATATATATATATATACATATATATATAAATATATATATATATATATATATATATATATATATATATATATATATATATATATATATATATATATATATATATTATATACATATATATATATTATATATATATATATATATATATATATACAGTGGACCCCCGGTTAACGATATTTTTTCACTCCGTAAGTATGTTCAGGTGCCAGTACTGACCGAATTTATTCCCATAAGGAATATTGTGAAGTAGATTAGTCCATTTCAGACCCCCAAACATACACGTACAAACGCACTTACATAAATACACTTACATAATTGGTCGCATTCGGAGGTAATCGTTATGCGGGGGTCCACTGTATATATATATATATACAGTGGACCCCCGCATAGCGAACGCCTTGCATAGCGAACAATCCGCATAGCGAACGCTTTGTTCGCTAAAATTTTGCCCCGCATAGTGGACAAAAACCCGCTCAGCGACCTTCGTCCGAGACGCGTCCAATGTGCGCCCTCAGCCAGCCTCACATGTGCCGCCCGTCCCATTGTTTACCAGCCAGCCTCCGCGGTAACATTCAAGCATACACTCGGAATATTTCGTATTATTACAGTGTTTTCGGTGCTGTTTGTGGAAAATAAGTGACCATGGGCCCCAAGAAAGCTTCTAGTGCCAACCCTACATCTCAAAGGGTAAGAATACCCATTGAAATGAAGAAAGAGATCATTGATAAGTATGAAAGTGGAGTACGTATCACCGACCTGGTCAGGTTGTACAAGAAACCAAAATCAACCATCGCTTCTATTGTGGGCAAGAAAACGGCAATCAAGGAAGCTGTTGTTGCCAAAGGTTTAACTGTGTTTTCGAAACAAAGATCGCAAGTGATGGAAGATGTTGAGAGACTCTTATTGGTGTGGATAAATGAAAAACAGCTAGCAGGAGATAGCGTCTCTCAAGCGATCATATGTGAAAAGGCTAGGAAGTTGCATGACGATTTAATTAAAAAAATGCCTGCAACTAGTGATGATGTGAGTGAATTTAAGGCCAGCAAAGGTTGGTTTGAGAGATTTAAGAAGCGTAGTGGCATCCATAGTGTGATACGGCATGGTGAGGCTGCCAGTTCGGACCACAAAGCGGCTGAAAAATATGTGCATGAATTCAAGGAGTACATAGAAACTGAAGGACTGGAACCTGAACAAGTGTTTAATTGTGATGAAACAGGCCTGTTCTGGAAGAAAATGCCAAGCAGGACCTACATTACTCAGGAGGAAAAGGCACTCCCAGGACATAAGCCTACGAAAGACAGGCTTACTTTGTTGATGTGTGCCAATGCTAGTGGTGATTGCAAAGTTAAGCCTTTATTAGTGTATCACTCTGAAACTCCCAGAGCGTTCAGGCAAAAGAATGTCCTCAAGGATAATTTGTGTGTGCTGTGGAGGGCAAACAGTAAGGCATGGGTCACTAGGGAATTTTTCTATAACTGGTTACACCATGCATTTGCCCCCAATGTGAAAGATTACCTAACTGAAAAGAAATTAGACCTTAAGTGCCTCCTGGTGTTAGACAATGCCCCTGGTCATCCTACAGACATGGCAGAGCGACTTTATGGGGACATGAGCTTCATTAAGGTGAAGTTTTTGCCTCCTAATACCACTCCTCTCCTGCAGCCCATGGACCAGCAGGTCATTTCCAACTTCAAGAAACTGTACACAAAAGCTCTGTTTCAAAAGTGCTTTGAAGTGACCACAGACACTCGATTGACTCTAAAAGAGTTTTGGAAGGATCACTTTAATATCCTCAATTGTGTAAACCTTATAGGTAAGGCTTGGGAGGGAGTGACTAAGAGAACCTTGAACTCTGCTTGGAAGAAACTGTGGCCAGAATGTGTAGACAAAAGGGATTTTGAAGGGTTTGAGGCTAACCCTGAGAGGAGTAGTATACCAGTTGAGGAATCAATTGTGGAATTGGGGAAGTCCTTGGGGTTGGAGGTTAGTGGGGAGGATGTGGAAGAGTTGGTGGAGGAGGACAATGAAGAACTAACCACTGATGAGCTGATAGATCAACTTCAAGAGCAAGAGGCCAGACCTGGGGAAACTGGTTCAAATGAGGGGAGAGAGAAATTGAAGGAATTGCCTACTTCAAAGATTAAGGAAATGTGTGCAAAATGGCTTGAAGTGCAAACCTTTTTTGATGAAAATCACCCTCACACAGCTATTGCAAGCCGTGCTGGTGACTGTTACAATGACACTGTTGTGAACCACTTTAGACAAATCATAAAGGAACGAGAGGTACAGGCCACTATGGACAGATATGTTGTGCGAAAGAAGTCCAGTGACTCTGAAGCTGGTCCTAGTGGCATTAAAAGAAGAAGGGAAGTAACCCCAGAAAAGGACTTGCTACCTCAAGTCCTAATGGAAGGGGATTCCCCTTCTAAACACTAACACTCTCTCTCCCCTCCTCCCATCCCATCAATCATCACCAGATCTTCAATAAAAGTAAGTGTCATGTAATTGTGCATGCCTTTTTCAGTTTGTGTGTACTAAAATTAACATTTTTTTGTGGTAAAAAAAATTTTTTTTCATACTTTTGGGTGTCTTGCACGGATTAATTTTATTTCCATTATTTCTTATGGGGAAAATTAATTCGCATAGCGAACATTTCGCATAACGACCAGCCCTCTTGCACGGATTAAGTTCGCTATGCGGGGGTCCACTGTATATATATATATATATATATATATATATATATATATATATATATATATATATATATATATATATATATATATATATATATATATATATATATATATAATATGTACATACATACATACATACATACATTGGACCCCCGGTATTCGATAAATCTGGTATTCGATGCATTTTATTTCAAAAATTTTGCCTCGGTATCTGATAGAAAACCCGGTATTCGATGCAATTCATACGAGACGTGTCCACGTGTGGCCTGAACTGCCCCGTGTGTGCCAGTGTTTACAAACCAGCCAGTGTGTGCGCATCTAAGGATACATTCAGTACATTCCATATTATCACGGTTTTTGGTGCTTGTTTCTACAAAATAAGTCACCATGGGCCCCAAGAAAGCTTCTAGTGCCAACCCTTCTAGAAAAAAGGTGCTAATGACTATTGAAATGAAGAAAGAGATAATTGCAAAGTACGAAAGTGGAGTGCATGTGCTGGAGCTGGTCAGGTTGCATAGTAAACCCCAGTCAACCATCTCTACTATAGTGATCAGGAAAATGGCAATCAAGGAAGCTGTTCTTGCAAAAGGTGAAACTGTGATTACGAAACAGCGACCGCAAGTGGGAGAAAATGTTGAGAGACTGTTATTGGTGTGGATAAATGAAAAACAGATAGCAGGAGATAGCATCTCTCAAGCGATCATTTTGAAAAGGCTAGGCAGTTGCATGACGATTTGGTAAAGAAATTGCCTGCAACTAGTGCTGATGTGAGTGAATTTAAGGCCAGCAAAGGTTGGTTTGAAAGATTTAAGAATCGTAGTGGCATACATAGTGTGATTAGGCATGGTGAGGCTGCCAGTTCGGACCAAAAAGCAGCTGAAAAATATGTGAGGAAATTCAATGATTACACAGACAGTGAAGAATTTACACCTGAACAAGTGTTTAATTGCAACAAAACAGGCCTGTTTTGGAAGAAAATGCCAAGCAGGACCTACATTACTCAGGAGGAAAAGGCACTCCCAGGACATAAGCCTATGAAAGACAGGCTTACTCTGTTGATGTGTGCCAATGCTAGTGGTGATTGCAAAGTGAAGCCTTTATTGGTGTATCACTCTGAAACTCCCAGAGTGTTCAGGAAAAACAATGTCCTCAAGGCTAATTTGTGTGTGCTGTGGAGGGCAAACAGTAAGGCATGGGTCACTAGGGACTTTTTCTATGACTGGTTACACCATGCATTTGCCCCCACTGTGAAAAATTACCTAATTGAAAAGAAATTGGACCTTAACCCTTTGACTGTCGCGGCCGTATACATACGTCTTACGAGGTACCATGTTTGACGTATGTATACTCATAAATTCTAGTGGCTTCAAATCAAGCAGGAGAAAGCTGGTAGGCCCACATGTGAGAGAATGGGTCTGTGTGGTCAGTGTGCACCATATAAAAAAATCCTGGAGCACGCAGTGCATAATGAGAAAAAAAAAACTACTTTTTTTTAATTAAAATGCCGACTTTGTGGTTTATTTTCGTATAGTATTTATGGTTGTATTCTCGTTTTCTTGGTCTCATTTGATAGAATGGAAAACATGTTATAGAAATAGATGTGATTTTGGTTGATTTTACTATATAAAGAACCTACAAATGGAGCTCAAAGTACGGCAAATGTTTGATTTTTGCCAATGTTCAAAAGTAAACATATGATGCCATTGTCCAATAAATGTCCAACTAGCCATTCTAATATGCAATCATGAATGGGTTGATGTTATTTATACAATTATTACAGTATTGCAGTAGTCTGCATAATAGTAAGTCTTCTATTTTTTGTTTGAATAAAAATTCAAAATAGAAAGCAAGAGCAATATCAGAGGGGCCTGGAGACATGACTGATGAGCAAAGAAAATGTTATTTTCGAGCCAGGAATGTCTGCATTGTTCATTCTGGACCTTATTTTGAAATTGTCATATTTTTTAATTTTCGTGAAATTGGCCAAATTGCAAAATTCTGACCACATTATTAGGTAGTTGAAATCGGTAAATGGGCAGTTTCTTGTACTCAATCGATAGAAAAAATGGAGTTCTAAAGAAATAGCTATGAGTTTGGGCGACTGGAACAATGGAATTAGCCGAAAATAGGGCTCAAAGTGGGCAAAATCGCCGATTTGTAAACAGCGCCGAGGTCGCTAACTTCGCGAGAGCATAATTCTATCAGTTTTCCATCAAATTTCGTTTTTTTGGTGTCATTACAATCGGGAAAAGATTCTCTATCATTTCATAAGAATTTTTTTTTTTTTTTTAATTTTGCGACACCAGGAGACACCTCAGGATTGGGGTTGCGACAGTCAAAGGGTTAAGTGCCTCCTGGTGTTAGACAATGCCCCTGGTCATCCTACAGACTTGGCAGAGCGACTTTCTGGGGACATGAGCTTTATTAAGGTCAAGTTTTTGCCTCTTAATACCACTCCTCTCCTGCTGCCCATGGACCAGCAGGTCATTTCCAACTTCAAGAAACTGTACACAAAAGCTATGTTTTAAAAGTGCTTTTTAGTGACCACAGAAACTCAACTGACTCTAAAAGAGTTTTGGAAGGATCGCTTTAATATCCTCAACTGTATAAACCTTATAGGTATGGCTTGGGAGGGAGTGACTAAGAGGACCTTGAACTCTGCCTGGAAAAAACTGTGGCCAGAATGTGTAGACCAAAGGGATTTTGAAGGATTTGAGGCTAACCCTGAGAAGCCTATGCCAGTTGAGGAATCCATTGTGGCATTGGGAAAGTTCTTGGGGTTGGAGGTTAGTGGGGAGGATGTGGAAGAGTTGGTGGAGGAGGACAATGAAGAACTAACCACTGATGAGCTGCTAGATCATCTTCAACAGCAAGAGGCCAGACCTGAGGAAATTGCTTCAGAGGAGGGGATAGAGAAATTGAAGAAGTTGCCTACTTCAAAGATTAACGAAATGTGTGCAATGTGGCTTCAAGTGCAAACCTTTTTTGATGACAATCACCCTAGCACAGCTATTGCAAGCCGTGCTGGTGACTATTACACTGACAATGTTGTGAAACACTTTAGGAATGTCATAAAGGAGCAGGAGGTACAGGCCTCTATGGACAGATATGTTGTGCGACAGAAGTCCAGTGACGCTCAAGCTGGTCCTAGTGGCATTAAAAGAAGAATGGAAGTAACCCCGGAAAAGGACTTGCTATCTCAAGTCCTAATGGAAGGGGATTCCCCTTCTAAACACTAACACCATCCACACACTCCCCTCCACCCATCCCATCAATCATCACCAGATCTTCATTAAAGGTAAGTGTCAATTATTCTATTGTTATTGTTTTTATTGTAATTATTCTGTTTCATTAAACTTAATGTTTCATGTGGTAAAGTTTTTTTTTCATACTTTTGGGTGTCTTGCACGGATTAATTTGATTTCCATTATTTCTTATGAGGAAAATTAATTCGCTTTTCTATATTTTCGGTATTCGATGAGCTCTCAGGAACGGATTAATAGTTATTCTTTAAAAAATGTATTTTTTTTTGTGAATAATTTTGTGGGTCTGGAATGGATTAATTGGATTTACATTATTTCTTATGGGAAATATTGCTTCGACTTTAGTATGTTTTGAGGTTAGTACTAGCTCCTAGAAAGGATTAAGTACGAAACTCGAGGTTCCACTGTATGTTGTTTATTATGTCATATTAGATAAATTTTGATAAGTAAATATGTTGTATTAGCTGTTATGTTGTTGTCTCTTATTACTATGATAGTAAGGTTCTCACTATATGTTCCAGTGTGGGGGTAGCTTTTACATAAAGGCCTTATGTCTAGGGTAATACTTACATCATGGCTGATCATCCTCTCTCTGAAATCCTTTCACCAGCCATCTTCACAGGTTATTTAAACTACTACTATAAAAATATAACTGTATTCTAAATAGATATGTACAGAATATACAATTACAGTACTCACATATTCAAAACATAAGCCTGCACACCCCATAGCTGCTCTCTTAGGACAGCCCACATGGTGCGTCTCAACAATTTGCCATTCTCTCTTCTTGACTAAACTCTGGGCTAACCAGTGTTTTGACACACTTTAGTCACCCTGGGTATGGTGGCCACAGCTTAAGTTATAAAACTCACCCCTGGAGCACACATAATGCCCCCCAAAAATAGAAGAAGGACCCAGAGGTCCTGCCAGCTTGAAGTCCACCAACAGAGAGCGAGAGAGGGAGGAGCCTAGCAAAGCTCCTCCCACACCCACCAAAAAGCAAAAGACTGTTGACAAGCACAATTCTCTAGTTACCACAACTCTCCCACACCTTAATTTAATTCTACAAAAAGAAATACAACTTTATAAACTACTTATTTAAATTGTGTGTTTGTGTGTCTACGGTATAACCTATTATATTGAGAAAAATAGGCTTGACCCAGCTGCCTCTCGGTCCCTAAGAGTGATCTTCCCTTAGGGCCATTTAAGTGCTGTGTCCCCATCAATTCAATATAATTAGGTATTTATTTATTTATTTATTTATTTATTTATTTAATGTCTTTGAAAACAGTACATTGAGGTTGTGTATATACAATAGTGGGTTGCAATGCAAAGAGAGCCTCTATTATGCCTTGGCATTATGGGCCAACTTAACATTATTGGCTTACATTCTACCAGGAGGCCTGGTCACAGACCGGGCCGCAGGGGCGTTGACCCCCAGAACTCCAGGTAAACTCCAGGTTATACTAAGGAGTAGTATATCATAATTGTACAGTAGGAAAGTAATTATTTCATAGTTGTACAGTAGAATATTAATTATAAATGAATCAAAATTTGTATTATACAAAGAAGATTGTAAGTAGAAGATTGAGACACTCATGCACCATATGGGAATCTTTATTTAGGAAATGTTTCGCCACATAGTGGCTTCATTAGTCCAGTACTAAGCAGAGAGGTGCAAGAAGAGGAGGAGATTAAGGTAATCAGTCCCTCAGCCTGGAGTCGATGTGTTCAGTCCATCAACCTTGTAGAATGTACAGCATAGGGCCGTAGACATGGCTTATATACTGTAGTCAGGTGAGGCGAAACAGGGGGAGGTGGGGTCATAGTGGTACCATCCACTAGTAGGACGAAGACCTACTTCGACTAGTGGATGGTACCACTATGGCCCCACCTTCCCCTGCTTCGCCTCACCTGACTACAGTATATAAGCCACGTCTACGGCCCTATGCTGTACATTCTACAAAATTGATGGACTGAACACATCGACTCCAGGCTGAGGGACTGATTACCTCAATCTCCTCCTCTTCTTGCGCCTCTCTGCTTTGTATTGGACTGATGAAGCAAAACGTTTCCTGAATAAAGATTCCCATATGCTGCATAAGTGTCTCAATCTTCAAGTGCAGTACATATTAGTTCTAGCATGTGTATGATAGCATCATTTGTGCTTTTATTATTTCTGAATCCAAACTGACAAGGGTTTAATATGTTGTGTGAAATGAGGTAGGAAGAGATCCATCTATGAATTAATTTTTCAAAGATTTTAGAGAGCAGTGGTAAGTTAGATATTGGTCTATAGTTATTCAAGTCAGCTTGGTCACCTCCTTTATGGATCAGAGTGACCCTCGCTATTTTGAGGATTGTTGGGAAGGTAGATGATTCAATGGATTTGTTAAAGAGCATTACAATAATTGGTGACAATACTTGAGAAGCTTTTTTGTACATAAAAGCAGGCAAGTTGTTTATGTCTCCTGCTTTGTTTTTAAGGGTGTATATGATGAGCATAACTTCAGTGGGGTTGGTTGGAGATAGGAATAGCGTATTTGGGTAGGTTCCTATGAGGTAGTCTGATGGATGGGCGTTTGTGCTTGGTATTTTGTTTGCTAGATTTTTTCCTATGGTGGAGAAGAAAACATTAAGTCTGTTTTCTGATTCGGTTGGAGTGAGTAGGGGTTCATCTGATTTTGTTAGTTTGATTGCTTTGTTTTTGGATAACTTTTTAGTTCCAAGAATTTCAGATAGAGTTTTCCAGGTTTTTTTCATATCACCTTTGATGTTATGTAATCTATTTTCATAATACAATTTTTTTGACCTTCTTATTAGGCTGGTAAGTGCTGACGAGTAATTTCTCGACTGTTTTCTAGTTATTTGACCCATTCTATACTGTTTTTCATATTTGTGCTTTGTGTTAATGGATTTGAGGATGCTTGGTGTTAGCCAGGGATTATTCAGTCTCTTTGCTGTGATCTGTTTAGTTTTTCTGGGGCAGTGTCTGTTATAGAGGCATTGGGCTTTTTTTAGAAAATTATTTATACATTAATTCATATCTGTATATGATTCAAGCTCATTTTGCCAATCGATGTTATTCATAGCTGCTATAAAGTTGTTAACTGCTGTCTCGTTATGTAGTCTGAAGGTTACTTTAGTAATGTCTTGTGGTAGTTTGCCCAGATTAGTTATGAGAAAGGTTGGGTAGTGGTCTGTAGTGTTGTCCGTGATTATGCCTGATTTTAAAGGGGATATGGTGTTTGTCCAGATGTGGTCTATTAAGGAGATGCTTGTCCCAGAGATTCTTGTAGGTTTAGATATTGCTGGTAGCAACAGGCAGTTACTCATTGTGTTTGTGAATTCGGTTACTTGTGGGTCCTGGTCGTGTAGTATGTTTATGTTGAAATCACCTGTTAGTAGTAGGTGGTCTTTATTCATGTGTGCATCAGTAATCATGTTTCCTAGTTTTTCACTAAAGTGATAAATGTTTAACTGTGGTACTCTGTAGATGTTTATAACTGTGAGGGGTTTTTGCAGGTCTTTTGATTTAAATTTGGCTATGATATATTCTCCATGTTCATCCCTTGTGCAAGATTTATTGATACATTCGAGTTGATTTGAATAGTATATAGCTGTTCCTCCCCCTTGCTGGTCTGTTCTACAGTTGTGTATGGCCATGTAGCCAGGAATGGTATAGAAATCTGTAATATCAGGCTTAAGCCAGGTTTCTGTGAGTGTGATGATTGATATATTGGAATGAAGAGAACTGAGTAATGCTGTGAGGCCATCATAATGTTTGCTCAAGGATCTGACATTGTAATTAAAGATGGTTATGTTATTGTTTGCACTGAGTAATGTCTTTGCTTGGTCTGCTGTGTATTAATTACAGTTACTGGTTGATTCATGTAATTCATTTTGTAAAAAGTTTACATCAGGATCTATGCCTGTAATCATAGGATGAGAGTTATTTTACAAACTAGATTTTCTGAGTAAAATGATACAAGATTTATATTGAATCTACAACTAGAATTATGACTAAAACACCATGATTAATCTAAAACTTGTAAAAATTTGAAAGAAAAAGGGATTATTACAGAATTGATAATTCAGTTATACACTTAAGTATCTAATAGCACCTTAATTATTTTAACTAAGTGAGTTTATGAACTACAGTAGATATTTACAGTTAAAATAAAGGAGCTAATGGATATAATAGTAAAAGAATGCATTAAAAGTAAAATCAGTAGCACCTTAGGTAGTCTATAGCACCTGGAGTATTTTAATGGCAAAATAGCGAACTTATTACACTTTAGCCCCTGAGAATAGCACTTTGATTATTTTAACAATTGTGAATATATTAACTGAGGTAGTTATTTAAAGCTAAAATAAGGGAGAAAATATATAAGGGACTAAATTAAGTAATGGTGAACAAAGTTCAATGGACAGATAGTCACTATGATATAATATTGATTTGGGAGTAAGATCTGATTTGTAATGTATAATAAGTTTACCAATTAATTGCACTATAAAAAGTAGAGAAATATGAGGTAGCTGGTACTAGCTAGCAAAAGATAGTTTTGGGACTCACACAATAATGTAATTGGAATATACACTAATTGCTCACACAATATAAAGGGGATTAAAATAGTAGTGGTAAGCTGAATTAAATGGACAGGTAGCAACCATGAATAACATTAATTTGGAGTAAGATTTGACTTGCAACACAAAATTATGAGCAATAAAAGCAATTAAAAAGTATTTGAGGTAGCTGGTATTAGCTAGTAAAAGAAAAAAATAATAATGCACAATAATATAATAGTAAATAATAATAATGCACAATAATATAATAGTAACATACACTATATGCACCACACATATATATGTGTTAAGGACACTTATCTAATCTGTTACAGAAATGTTAGCTTTTCTAAGGAAGGTAGAGAAATCATGTTCATTTGAGATGGTATATTGTTGTCCTGTTGAAGCTTTTCTAATTAGTATTTTCCCATCTCAAGTGAAACACTGATGTATTTTGTTTTCCTGTTTAAGTTTTCTCAACCTGAACAGGAGGTTTTGACGTTTTCTCGTTAGACACTCGTTGATGTACACTCCATTTTTCATTGTAATTGCTGATTTAATTAAGTCCTTTCTTTTATCATATGAATGAAGTCTGATCATGATACTGTGTTTACTTCCTTGTTTTCCTAACAAACGTGTTTCTTTGATTTCAGTGTTTTACACAATAACTTGTACATGGTCCTGTATTATCCTGATAGCAGTTTCTTTGCACTGTTCTTGGGTTATTTCACTAGGAATGTGTGGACTGTTTATTATAACTGCATCAGACAACTTAACTTATTCAGTTTTGTCGTCTTGGAAATCAAGGTATTCATTCAGTCGAGTGTGCATGTTCTGATTCCAGTCCTTGATTGCTTCTTCAACCTTCATATTCAGAGTTGTTATTTGCTCAGTGTGACTGGCTATTGCTGTTTTCAGAGTATTGTCTGTGTCAGCACTTCCCGAGGTAATCTTCTCTTCAAGGTTTTGGATCTTGTTCTCGAGGTTGGTTATCTTTGATTCTCGTCGCGCAAGTGTTGCTTTAATATCTTTGATTTTGTTTTCTAGAGCAACGATGTAGTCCCTGATATTGTCAGGAATAATCATACCTGAGTTATCATGGGTGAATCCTTTGAAGGGAGTGGAGTTGGAGGGGGAGTCAGCCATGTTTGTTGTTGTTGTTTTCTGGGTGGTGGTGGAGAGGGGAGGTTGATGATACACCGGCATCCTGCTGGGTAGACAAGTTGAGTTCTAGGGTCCTTGGTGTTATTCTTTTCTTACTGCTGTTGTTTCTTCTGCGATATCCTTTCATAGTACATATCACTAAAGTAGACACTGTGTAGCTATGGAGGAGAAGGCTTGATTTCCCTGAGCTTGGGTTAAGTGATTGTCTGACAGCGGAGGCAGCGTTTGGGTTAGCAGGGCTGTCTTCCTTAGATCTTCTATTTTGTCAAGATTTGGGTTACATTCTTAGTATTCTTGGGTCATTTTGTGGTCTACATGGGTTCATGTAGTTGTACCTTCAATTAGGCCATCACAAGCTTTGATGAGCGATGGTTTCTTGAAGAATAAGAGCTGCTAGGATGCCGGTGCTGCTGGTGCTCCACAGATAACAGACAGAGTAACTGCTACTTATAAATACATGTTGGGTCCTATAGCCCCATAACACCCCCACCTCCAGACGAAGTCTCACAAAAGCTAGCCATGTCCCTCAGGATACGGCTAGTAAAAAAAAAAAATATTGCTTAAGTCTGAAGGTGGTAAGCAAGACTACTAGACATGTTACATATTTCCCAGCGCCATAAGTACTCTTCACTTTACTGTTATTTACAGTAATAACTTTACTGTTATTTACAACAGATTGCGGAATTTTTTAGAAAAGCATTTTAACCATACTCATATACTTAAGGGTGTAACTATTTACAATTTTAATGGCTTTTAACCCCTTCAGGGTCCAAGACCCAAATCTGAAGTGGTGTGCCCCAGTGTCCAAGAATTTTCAAAAAAAAAATTTGTTATTTTTTCTTTTGAAATGGTAGAGAATCTTTTTGTGAAGGTAATAAAACAAAAAGTACGAAATTTGATGGAAAATTGATGAAATTATGCTCTCGCGAATTTTGATGTGTCAGCGACATTTACGAATCGGCGATTTTGCCGACTTTGACTCCCATTTTAGGCCAATTACATTATTCCAGTCAACTAAATTCTTAGCTATTTCACTAGTATTACTTCTATTCTATCAATTGAGCACAAGAAATCGCCAAGTCAACTGTTTCAACTACAAATTAAAGTGATTGGAAATTGTTAATTTGGCCAATTTAACACAAAGTTCAAAATATTCCAATTTCAAAATAGGGTCCAGAATAAACAATGTAGGTATTCCTGGAACTAAACTAACATTTCCTCTGTTCATTAGTTATGTTTTGAGGCGTTACAAATAAATTCCATTTTGATTTTTTATTCACATAATGAATTTTTATTCACACCAAACAATAGAAGATTTACTGTTATGCAATATTGTAATAATTGTATAAATATCATCATCATATTTGTGAATGTATATTAGACCCACCAGCTGGCGTGTATTAGACGTGTGAGGTCGTTTGTTTACTCTTGAATATCGGCAAAAATTTAACATTTCTGCTACTTTGAGCTCAGTTTCAAGCCATTTCCTGTGCTAAAACCAATCAAAATCATCTCTATTTCTGTAATATGTCTTCCATTCTATCAAATGAGACCAAGAAATCGCAAATACGAATATAAAAAACATACGAAAAAACACTGCAAAGTCACTGTTTTAATCGAAAAATCATGATTTCAGTTTTTTTTCTCTCATTATACACAGTGTGCTGCAGGATCTGTTTTATGTGGTGCACACATACCACATAGATGTATTCTCTTATATCTAGGCCCAAATGTACCACTCACAGTTTATCAGAGTGAGCTGAGCTCATGACGTAGATCTACGGTTTGGACCCTGAACGTAAAGCCATAGATCTACGGGACAGACCCTGAAAGGGTTAAACAATACACATTGCAATGCAAGAATTGCACACAATGCCCACTGTGAAAGCCTGCACCAACAGGCCTGTGCCTCTGCTGCGGTAATCCAGCAAGCAACTGGTACTCCAGGGTGGTATCTTCCTGATCAGGAGACGAGAGTAGAGCCAAACCCAGAGCAGTCAGGTGTACACCAGGCAGGAAACTTCACAAAACATGTCAAGGTGTCTCTCACTTGGTGGCCGAACCAAACAGTGAGACTTAGTCAAGACTCACGATCCTTAACATGGTCAGGCACTCAAGCCCATCTTCCGAGGTCCCACTCCACACAGATCCTCCAAACTTATGAAGAGGAGGCTGACATAGAACATGGAGGGTTCCAAGGGACCACAAAGGCAAATCGTTGGGCCGTTTTGTATATAGGGCACACCAAGACACAACATATCACATACCTTCCTAAACGTCTCATGTTACCGAAGGATGTCAACCACTGCCTCAACTCACATTTACATATACACTGACCCTCGTCACACTTTTGGCTCCGACTTGACTCCTTCACAGTTGGATGGCTGGTAGGGAGTCCTCAGGCTCACTGAGAGTTCACCACTGCAAAAACAAGGTCAGCACATGACAAACACTATGTACAAAGTATGCACCATGCATCTACATGAAACATCTAGAGAGAGCATCATCAACCACATTCTCTGAGCCCTTTATATATTTAACTTCCAAATTAAAAGGTTGTAGGAACAAAGCCCATTTTAAGAGACTTTGATTGTGGTTGCTCATTCTTTGCAAAAAACTCAGAGGGTTATGGTCACTATACACTATTACAGGATGTGGGGAAGCACTGATATAAACTTCAAATTTCTGCACAGCCAACACCAAAGCCAAAGCCTCCTTCTCCACAGTTGCATAACCACGTTGATGCTTTTTTAATTTAGCTGAGTGGTAACAAACTGGCTGAAGGCTATCTCTCTCATCACCCTGCAACAACACTGCACCTACCCCTACATCACTAGCATCCACTTGTAGAGAGAAGGGGCATTCAAACTCAGGACTTTTCAAGATAGGAGCATTCCACAATAGCATTTTGACATTTTCAACAGCCCTGTCACACTTGCTTTCCCAGCTGAATTGAACTTTGATACTGGTCAAAGTTGTCACTGGTGACATTACCTGAGAGAGGTTGGGGCAGAACTGTCTGTAATAACCCAGGAACCTCATCGCTGCCTTCCGATTCTGTGGTCTAGGAAAATTTATAATGGCCTCCACCATAGCATTAATTGGGGCAACTTTCCCCTGACCCATTACATATCCTAAGAATTGTACACTGGCTTGGCCAAACTCACTTTTGCTCAGATTGATGGTTAGTTTGGCTTGGGCTAAACATTCAAACAACTTTTGTAATCTTACCAAGTGAGTTTCCCACTGGTTACTGAATACCACAATATCATCTAGATAGGCCTGTACACCATCCAACCCCCTTATGACAGTAATTATACGACGCTGGAAGGTGGCATTTTTTAACCCAAAAGGAAGTACATTATATTGAAATAGCCCGTCTGGAGTGACGAAGGCTGAAATTTCCTTTGCTCGCTGCGTGAGGGGTATCTGATAATAACCTTTAAGTAAGTCCAGTTTGCTCACAAACTTTGCCCCTCCCACAGCAAGATGGGTCCTACACAGATGACAGCAAGGAAATGAGTGAGCTACTCAAGTCCCAATATGACTCAGTTTTTAGCAAGCCGCTAACCAGACTGAGAGTCGAAGATCAAAATGAATTTTTTATGAGAGAGCCACAAAATTTGATTAACACAAGCCTATCCGATGTTATCCTGACGCCAAATGACTTCGAACAGGCGATAAATGACATGCCCATGCACTCTGCCCCAGGGCCAGACTCATGGAACTCTGTGTTCATCAAGAACTGCAAGAAGCCCCTATCACGAGCCTTTTCCATCCTATGGAGAGGGAGCATGGACACGGGGGTCGTCCCTCAGTTACTAAAAACAACAGACATAGCCCCACTCCACAAAGGGGGCAGTAAAGCAACAGCAAAGAACTACAGACCAATAGCACTAACATCCCATATCATAAAAATCTTTGAAAGGGTCCTAAGAAGCAAGATCACCACCCATCTAGAAACCCATCAGTTACACAACCCAGGGCAACATGGGTTTAGAACAGGTCGCTCCTGTCTGTCTCAGCTACTGGATCACTACGACAAGGTCCTAAATGCACTAGAAGACAAAAAGAATGCAGATGTAATATATACAGACTTTGCAAAAGCCTTCGACAAGTGTGACCATGGCGTAATAGCGCACAAAATGTGCGCTAAAGGAATAACAGGAAAAGTCGGTCGATGGATCTATAATTTCCTCACTAACAGAACACAGAGAGTAGTCGTCAACAGAGTAAAGTCTGAGGCAGCTACGGTGAAAAGCTCTGTTCCACAAGGCACAGTACTAGCTCCCATCTTGTTCCTCATCCTCATATCCGACATAGACAAGGATGTCAGCCACAGCACCGTGTCTTCCTTTGCAGATGACACCCGAATCTGCATGACAGTGTCTTCCATTGCAGACACTGCAAGGCTCCAGGCGGACATCAACCAAATCTTTCAGTGGGCTGCAGAAAACAATATGAAGTTCAACGATGAGAAATTTCAATTACTCAGATATGGTAAACATGAGGAAATTAAATCTTCATCAGAGTACAAAACAAATTCTGGCCACGAAATAGAGCGAAACACCAACGTCAAAGACCTGGGAGTGATTATGTTGGAGGATCTCACCTTCAAGGACCATAACATTGTATCAATCGCATCTGCTAGAAAAATGACAGGATGGATAATGAGAACCTTCAAAACTAGGGAGGCCAAGCCCATGATGACACTCTTCAGGTCACTTGTTCTATCTAGGCTGGAATATTGCTGCACTCTAACAGCACCTTTCAAGGCAGGTGAAATTGCCGACCTAGAAAATGTACAGAGAACTTTCACGGCGCGCATAACGGAGATAAAACACCTCAATTACTGGGAGCGCTTGAGGTTTCTAAACCTGTATTCCCTGGAACGCAGGAGGGAGAGATACATGATTATATACACCTGGAAAATCCTAGAGGGACTAGTACCGAACTTGCACACGAAAATCACTCACTACGAAAGCAAAAGACTTGGCAGACGATGCACCATCCCCCCAATGAAAAGCAGGGGTGTCACTAGCACGTTAAGAGACCATACAATAAGTGTCAGGGGCCTGAGACTGTTCAACTGCCTCCCAGCACACATAAGGGGGATTACCAACAGACCCCTGGCAGTCTTCAAGCTGGCACTGGACAAGCACCTAAAGTCAGTTCCTGATCAGCCGGGCTGTGGCTCGTACGTTGGTTTGCGTGCAGCCAGCAGCAACAGCCTGGTTGATCAGGCGCTGATCCACCAGGAGGCCTGGTCACAGACCGGGCCGCGGGGGCGTTGACCCCCGAAACTCTCTCCAGGTAAACTCCAGGTCATCCATACGTGGCAAAGGGTAACAGTCAGCCTTTGTTACTTCATTTACCCTGCGATAGTCAGTGGACATACGCATAGATCCATCAGGTTTGGGAACCATCAGGCATGGAGATGCCCACTGACTCTTGCTAGGCACTACAAACTGGTTTTGAAGGAGGAATTTCACTTCTTCCTCCATCTGAAGTTGTTTTGTTGGGTTCATGTTGTAAGGAGCCTGCTTTATTGGAGCAGTTTCCCCGACATCCACATCATAGGGAGGCAATTTACTTACTTTGGGTACATCCCCAAACAAATCTGGAAATATTTGGAGTAACTGAACCAAGTCACAGGCTCCCTGTACACTGAGTCCCTTCATGTGTGCCAAGGGATTTTGCAAGATGGCTGAATTGCACAGCCTTACTTCTGTTGTTACAGGAAGCTTTTCAGTATCGTCACACTCAACTTTGATGGCGGCAACTCCCGCCCTACAGTGGTAATTTTTTTAATGTGGTAATGTGCACAGTCCTTTCTGATTTGCGACGGCCAGGCATCTTAATTACATAATTGGGGCCAGTACTCCCTGTGATGACAAAGGGTCCATCAAATCGTGCAGCCAAGGCATGTCCCGGAACTGGCTCCAAAGCTAACACTTCCTCTCTAACACTGAAGGAGCGAGGAGCTGCCCTTTGGTCGTACCGCTGCTTCATGGCCCTCTGACTAGCTTTGAGGTTGTCTGCTGCCATCTGTCTCACCTGGTCCAATCATTTCCTGAAAAAGAGAACATCTTCCAGTGGGGAAGCCTCATTTTCACTGCCCAGCCAATGCTCCTTGAGAACAGTCAGTGGCCCCCTCACTGGATGACCATAGACGAGCTCGAAAGGGCTGAAACTGAGAGATTCTTGGTTGCTTTCCCGCACGCCAAACAAGAGAAAGGGGATACCCTCATCCCAGTCACTAGTGTTATTCATACAATAAGCTTGCATCATTGTCTTAAGAGTTTGATGAAATCTCTCTACTACTCCCTGAGACTGAGGGTGCTAGGCAGTTGGAAATTTGGGCTGTACATGTAACCCCTCTAACACATTCCTAAATAATTTTGAGGTAAAGTTAGACCCTTGATCTGTTTGTACCTCCTGAGGAAAGCCAACATGGGAAAAGAACTTCATCAAAGCCCTTAAGACCATTCGAGCTGTTATCTTGCGTAGAGGGATTGCTTCTGGATACCTGGTAGTGGAGCAAATTATCATTAGTAAATAATTGTTTCCCATTCTGGTCCTTGGGAGTGGGCCAACGACATCCACTACCAGCTTGCTGAAGGGTTCACCTGGTGCTGAAATAGGCTGAAGGGGGACAGGTTTAATGCTTTGATTAGGTTTCCCTATACAATGGACCCTCACATAGCGCTATTAATCCATTCCTGAGAGCTCAATGTTATGCGAAATTATCGTTATGCGAATTAATTTTCCCCATAAGAAATAATGGAAATCAAATTAATCCGTGCAAGACACCCAAAAGTATGAAAAAAATATTTTTTACCACATGAAATATTAATTTTAATACACACAAACCGAAGAAGACATGCACAGTTACATGACACTTACCTTTATTGAAGATCTGGTGATGATTGATGGAATGGGAGGAGGGGAGAGTGTTGATGGTCTTAGTGTTTAGAAGGGGAATCCCCTTCCATTAGGACTTGAGGTGTCAAGTCCTTTTCCGGGGTTACTTCCCTTCTTCATTTTATGCCACTAGGACCAGCTTGAGAGTCACTGGACCTCTGTTGCACAACATATCTGGCCATAGAGGCCTGTACCTCTCGTTCCTTTGTGACTTCCCTAAAGTGTTTCACAGCATTGTCAGTGTAATAGTCACCAGCACGGCTTGCAATAGCTGTGTGAGGGTGATTTTCATCAAAAAAGGTTTGCACTTTAAGCCACATTGCACACATTTCCTTAATCTTTGAAGTAGGCAGCTTCTTCAATTTCTCTCTCCCCTCCTCTGGAGCAGTTTCCTCAGGTGTGGCCTCTTACTGTTGAAGATGATCTAGCAGCTCATCAGAGGTTAGTTCTTCATTGTCCTCCTCCACCAACTCTTCCACATCCTCCCCACTAACCTCACCAATATGAGCACTAGTTCAGGCATTTTTTCCTGTTCACCTGGGTGTTAGTCAACTGTTGTGGGTCGCATCCTGGGGGACAAGATTAAGGACCCCAATGGAAATAAGTTACAGCCCTCGATGATGCACTGACTTTCTTGGGTTATCCTGGGTGGCTAACCCTCCGGGGTTAATCATTTCTCAGTAATTGTTTCACGTTAAGCCACACCAACAACACTCTCTCCACATCTTCGAGTAATACAGCTGATGGTGGTGCAGCAACAACAACAGCTGACTGTGGTGCAGCAACAGCTGACCATGGTGCAGCAGCAGCTGTGGTGCAGCAACAGCTGACCATGGTGCAGCAGCATTATTATTATAATCAAGGGGGAAGCGCTAAACCCGAAGGATTATACAGCACCTGGGGGGGGGATGTGGAAGGCATTCAGGCTTAATTCAGGGAACTGGAGCATGCACAGATCCGATTCCCTAAATCAAGAGCCCCTCACCAACATCAAGGAACCTTCCTTGAGGTGCAGCAGCAGCTGTGGTGCAGCAACAGCTGACTGGTCTAATAACAGCTGACCGTGGTGCAGCAGCAGCTGACTGTGGTACAATAGTATTTATCACCCTTTTTACCACAGGGTTGGCACTAGATGCTTTCTTTGGGCCCATGGTGGCTTATTTAGCAGTTACAAGCACTATAAATAATGGAATAATACAAAATGTATCGAATGTATGCATGTAACCGGCCACCCTGGCTTGTAAACAATGACAGCAAGGCAGGCGCTCAGGCTGGACAGACAGGTTTGGGACAGGTTCGGGACGAGTCATGTTCAGAAACAGCTGATGGTGGTGCAACAGCAGCTGACTGATCCAGCAACAGCTGACTGGTCCAGCAACAGCTGACTGGTCCAGCAACAGCCGACTGATCCAGCAACAGCCGACTGATCCAGCAACAGCTGACTGATCCAGCAACAGCTGACTGATCCAGCAACAGCCGACTGATCCAGCAACAGCCGACTGGTCCAGCAACAGCTGACTGGTCCAGCAACAGCCGACTGGTCCAGCAACAGATGACTGATCCAGCAACAGCTGACTGGTCCAGCAACAGCTGAATGTGGTGCAGCAACAGCTGACTGATCCAGCAACAGCTGACTGGTCCAGCAACAGCTGATTGTGGTGCAGCAGCTGACTGATCCAGCAACAGCTGACTGGTCCAGCAACAGCTGATCATGGTGCAACAGCAGCTGACTGATTCAGCAACAGCTGACTGCTCCAGGAACAGCTCATCGTGGTGCAGCAGCAGCTGACTGATCCAGCAACAGCTGACTGGTCCAGCAACAGCTGACTGATCCAGCAACAGCTGACTGGTCCAGCAACAGCTGAACATGGTGCAGCAGCAGCTGACTGATTCAACAACAGCTGACTGCTTCAGGAACAGCTGATCATGGTGCATTAGCAGCTGACTGATCCAGCAACAGCTGACTGGTCCAGCAACTGCTGATCATGGTGCAGCAGCAGCTGACTGATCCAGCAACAGCTGACTGGTCCAGCAACAGCTGACCGTGGTGCAGCAGCAGCTGACTGTGGTATGATAGTATTTCTCACCCTTTTTACGACTAGAAGCTTTCTTGGGGCCCATGGTCACTTATTTTGCAGATGAAATCACCAAAAACACTGTAATAATACGAAATGTTCTGATTGTATGCTTGGATGTTACCGCGGAGGCTGGCTTGTAAACAATGCCACCTGCGGAACATGTGAGGCTGGCTCAGGCCGCACATTAGATGCATCTAGGATGAATAGCGTTGAGCGAGTTTTTTAGCGGTATGCGGGGCAAAATTTTAGTGATAAAATGTATCGGTATGCGGATTTAACGTTATGTGATGCCAACGGTATGCGAGGGTCCACTGTAATTTGGCAGACATGACAGGTCTTTATATAATCTCCTACTGTCTCCCACAGCTGAGGCCAGAAGAAATGCCTGGAAGCCCTGGATACTGTTTTAGCAATACCTAGGTGTCCACCTAGAGGTGTGTCATGCGCTAAGCTAAGAACATGATTTCTATAAGGCTCAGGCACCACGACCTGATGACAAAAACTTGGCTCTCTTTCTACTGGTACTGCAACCGAAGGTGCCTTCTTCATTAGTATACCTTTCCCGAAATAGAAGCATTTACTTAAACGTAAAGATTCCTCCTCAGTCACAGCTGAGGCTCTGATCGACTTAAGAGTGTCATCACAGCCCTGTGCAGCAATTAACTGCATCATAGTGGCTTGGTGGCCTGGTGGCTAAAGCTCCCGCTTCACACACGGAGGGCCCGGGTTCGATTCCCGGCGGGTGGAAACATTTCGACACGTTTCCTTACACCTGTTGTCCTGTTCACCTAGCAGCAAATAGGTACCTGGGTGTTAGTCGACTAGTGTGGGCTGCATCCTGGGGGACAAGATTGAGGACCCCAATGGAAATAAGTTAGACAGTCCTCGATGACGCACTGACTTTCTTGGGTTATCCTGGGTGGCTAACCCTCCAGGGTTAAAAATCTGAACGAAATCTTATCTTATAGTAGGCCCAATCTCCCTCACACTACTTCTCTGATCTCTGCACTGATTAGGCTCGACTCAGGTTGTGGTATTCTTTTCTTCAGTTGACTGCAGTTCAACCTCAGAGAATAAAGTTTCCAAACCTAAGTCCTCACCATCCTCATGAGAAATATAAGGATTACTCTTGGTAGCCTGATCATGAGACATACTTCTTGTGATGGCACCAACAGGGAAAAGGTCTGGCAGGGTCTCCCTAGCTAGCTAGCCTTCTTCTCCCAAACTTTGGGGTCTGGCTCCCCCCATACTAGTGGTTCCTCACTGTCTAACAGACCCATAATGTTGTTCCCAATAAGAGGTTAACCCCTTAGAAGGGAATTTTATCTGAAATACCTACAGGGAGATAGCCAACTTGGTATGCAGATTCTACCCATAATTTGTGTACGGGTGTTCTTATGGGTGAACCTGTAATACCCTTCAATAATATATCTACTCCAGTATAGGTATCCTTAGACATTGGCAGCACTCCAGCATGTAGCAAGGAGTAGGTGCTACATCCATCTCTCAAGGACAGTATGTTCTCAACCCTACCGACGTCCTTATGCAAGGCAACTGTGGACTTACTAGAAAATACCTGCATCCTGGGGTCTAGACCCAAAGGTACCTCCTCGCCTTGCTTTGAAGACCTAATACAGGTAACTGGGTGTGTGTCTGCAGTTAGGGTCCTCTGAGGTGGTTCCTCCCTTTTCTGATCTCGCTGTCTTGACCAGCAAAACTTGTGTGTCCAGTTTTGTTACAGTAGTAACAGTAAAGATATTTTTACCATTTGGTGTAGGACTGGTACTGTTTACTCGAGGACCTGAAACATTAACTGATTGTCTAGGTAAACTTTGAGCTCCAGCTGACTTACCTTTTCCTTCTATTTTAGAGCGTGCCTCAGCCTTCATTTGTCCCTGAAAATTCTTGTCCCACTTACCTTTATGACCAAAGGACTTGGGATAAGGTTTAGAACGAGTGGGGAAGTTTTCAGGAGCATGACTGTTTTTACTTACCAATTCCTTGCGAGCCAAGAATCTGTCACCTAGATCCAGTGCTGCTGAAAAATTATCCAGGTTTTTGTCCTCTAGATATTCTCTGAGGTCAACAGGGATTGTATTGTACAATTCCTCATGAACCATCAGATCTACTAATTTGTCATAGTCTTTATTAACTCCTTTAGAACAAACTCATTTCTTAAAAAGGAACAGTTTCTCATTCCCAAACTCAGTTAAGGTCTGCTCATCCCGAAATTTTTGATTTCTGAACTTTTGTCTATATTTCTCAGGTATCATTTGGTAGGCAAGCAATACTTCCTCTTTAATTTTATCATAATCAGAAAAAATTTTCCCCTCCAGAGTCTCTAATCTCTGGAATCCTTTACCCACAAGTTGTGTGCGAACTAGGGTAGCCCACTTCTGTTTGGGCCATCCTTGCTCCAGAGCAGTCTTCTCAAGAAAAGAAAAATATCTATCTGGGTCTCTCTCTGTAAAATTAGGGACAAAATTTGCAGCTTTAGTTATGTTAAAGTGCTGCTCAGGCTCTGGTTCTGAACCTCCTAACCTTTGACACTCTTCCTCCTTAGCTTTCATTAATTTCATTTCAGCCTCTAGCACAGATAATTAAGTCTCATTCTCTCCATTTCCATATCACCTGGGGTAGGTGATCCCTCATGTTCACTGTTAACAGGCATGTTTACTGATGAATTATTATTTCCTTCTTCCCTGAAACCTAATAAGTTTAAAGACTCATCTTCTGACATAGTTTTTATCTTTAAACACTTGCTTCCCTCTTACATTATCAGTGGACAAAGTTTTCCCACAGGCACATAAAATAACAGAAATTGAATGTAAACTATGTACATAGCACTTACCATAACCACAAAAATGTGTTACTTAACCTTGGTAAATCTTCTCCTACCAGAAACATGTAACTGTTATTTCCCCATACCAGTACATATAGTTCAAGGAATGTTTTGAGTTATTTTAGCAGTCAAATAACTCTCCTGGTCAAGCTCCTATGTTATGTTGTTATGTTGTTATCCCTTATACTTTGACAGTAAGGTTCTCACTACATGTTCTAGTGTGGTGTAGCTTTTACATAAAGACCTTATGTCTAGGGTAATACTCACATCATGGCTGATCATCCTCTGAAATCCTTTCACCAGCCATCTTCACAGGTTATGTAAACTACTACTATAAAAATATAACTGTATTCTAAATAGATATGTACAGAATATACAATTACAGCACTCTCATATTCAAAACATAAGCCTGCACACCCCATAGCTGCTCTCTTAGGACAGCCCACATGGTGCATCTATACAATTTGCCCTTCTCTCTTCTTGGCTAAACTCTGCGCTAACCAGTGTTTTGACACACTTTAGTCACCCTGGGTATGGTGGCCACAGCTTAAGTTATAAAACTCACTCCTGGAGCACACATAATGCCCAAATAGATAGAAGGAAGACCCAGAGGTCCTGCCAGCTTGAAGTCCACCAACAGAGAGAGAGAGAGGGAGGAGCCTAGCTAAGCTCCCACACCCACCAAAAAATAAAAGACTGTTGACAAGCACAATTCTCTAGTTACCACAACTCTCCCACACCTTAATTTAATTCTACAAAAAGAAATACAACTTTATAAACTACTTATTTAAATTGTGTGTTTGTGTGTCTACAGTATAACCTATTATAGTGGACCCCCGGTTCCCGATGCTATCGGTATCCGATAAATCCGGTAGCCGATGCATTTGATCGAAAAAAATTTGTCTCGCTTCCCGATACAAAATCCGGTATGCGATACGATGCATACGAGACGTGTCCACGTGTGGCCTGAACTGCCCCTTGTGTGCCAGTGTTTACAAGCCAGCCAGTTTGCACGCATCTAATGATACATTCGGTACATTCCAGATTATCCATATTATCACTGTTTTTGGTGCCTGTTTCTGCAAAATAAGTCACCATGGGCCCCAAGAAAGCTCCCAGTGCCAACCCTTCGAGACCAAGGGTGCTAATGAGTGTTGAAATGAAGAAAGAGATAATTGCAAAGTACGAAAGTGGAGTGCGTGTGTCGGGATTTCTAAGGGTTTGAGGCTAACCCTGAGAAGCCTATGCCAGTTGAGGAATCCATTGTGGCATTGGGGAAGTCCTTGGGGTTGGAGGTTAGTGGGGAGGATGTGGAAGAGTTGGTGGAGGAGGACAATGAAGAACTAACCACTGATGAGCTGCTAGATCATCTTCATCAGCAAGAGGCCACACCTGAGGAAACTGCTTTGGAGGAGGGGAGAGAGAATTTGAAGAAGTTGCTTACTTCAAAGATTAAGGAAATATGTGCAGAGTGGCTTGAAGTGCAAACCTTTATGGATGAAAATCACCCTCAGACAGCTATTGCAAGCCGTGTTGGCAACCTGTACACTGACAATGTTGTGAACCACTTTAGGAAAGTCATAAAGGAACGAGAGGTACAGGCCTCTATGGACAAATATGTTGTGCGACACAAGTCCAGTGACTCTGAAGCTTGTCCTAGTGGCATTAAAAGAAGAAGGGAATTAACCCCGGAAAAGGACTTGCTACCTCAAGTCCTAATGGAAGGGGATTTCCCTTCTAAATGCTAACACCATCCACACTCTCCCCTCCTCCCATCCCATCAATCATCACCAGATCTTCATTAACCCTTTCAGGGTCCAAGGCCAAAATCTGAAGTGGTACCACGCCCCAGTGTCCAAGAATTTAAAAAAAAAAAATTGTTATTTTTTCTTTTGAAATGGTAGAGAATCTTTTTGTGAAGGTAATAAAACAAAAAGTTCGGTACTAGTCCCTCTAAGATTTTCCAGGTGTATATAATCATGTATCTCTCCCTCCTGCGTTCCAGGGAATACAGGTTTAGGAACCTCAAGCGCTCCCAGTAATTGAGGTGTTTTATCTCCGATATGCACGCCGTGAAAGTTCTCTGTACATTTTCTAGGTCGGCAATTTCGCCTGCCTTGAAAGGTGCTGTTAGTGTGCAGCAATATTCCAGCCTAGATAGAACAAGTGACCTGAAGAGTGTCATCATGGGCTTGGCCTCCCTAGTTTTGAAGGTTCTCATTATCCATCCTGTCATTTTTCTAGCAGATGCGATTGATACAATGTTATGGTCCTTGAAGGTGAGATCCTCCGACATGATCACTCCCAGGTCTTTGACGTTGGTGTTTCACTCTATTTTGTGGCCAGAATTTGTTTTGTACTCTGATGAAGATTTAATTTCCTCATGTTTACCATATCTGAGTAATTGAAATTTCTCATCATTGAACTTCATATTGTTTTCTGCAGCCCACTGAAAGATTTGGTTGATGTCCGCCTGAAGCTTTGCAGTCTCTGCAATGGAAGACACTGTCATGCAGATTCGGGTGTCATCTGCAAAGGAAGACACGGTGCTGTGGCTGACATCCTTGTCTATGTCGGATATGAGGATGAGGAACAAGATGGGAGCGAGTACTGTGCCTTGTGGAACAGAGCTTTTCACCGTAGCTGCCTCGGACTTTACTCTGTTGACGACTACTCTCTGTGTTCTGTTAGTGAGGAAATTATAGATCCATCGACCGACTTTTCCTGTTATTCCTTTAGCATGCATTTTGTGCGCTATTACGCCATGGTCACACTTGTCGAAGGCTTTTGCAAAGTCTGTATATATTACATCTGCATTCTTTTTGTCTTCTAGTGCATTTAGGACCTTGTCGTAGTGATCCAATAGTTGAGACAGACAGGAGCGACCTGTTCTAAACCCATGTTGCCCTGGGTTGTGTAACTGATGGGTTTCTAGATGGGTGGTGATCTTGCTTCTTAGGACCCTTTCAAAGATTTTTATGATGTGGGATGTTAGTGCTATTGGTCTGTAGTTCTTTGCTGTTGCTTTACTGCCCTCTTTGTGGAGTGGGGCTATGTCTGTTGTTTTTAGTAACTGTGGGACGACCCCCATGTCCATGCTCCCTCTCCATAGGATGGAAAAAGCTCATGATAGGGGCTTCTTGCAGTTCTTGATGAACACAGAGTTCCATGAGTCTGGCCCTGGGGCAGAGTGCATGGGCATGGCATTTATCGCCTGTTCGAAGTCATTTGGCGTCAGGATAACATCGGATAGGCTTGTGTTAATCAAATTTTGTGGCTCTCTCATAAAAAATTCATATTGATCTTCGACTCTCAGTCTGGTTAGCGGCTTGCTAAAAACTGAGTCATATTGGGACTTGAGTAGCTCACTCATTTCCTTGCTGTCATCTGTGTAGGACCCATCTTGTTTAAGTAGGGGCCCAATACTGGACGTTGTTCTCGATTTTGATTTGGCATAGGAGAAGAAATACTTTGGGTTTCTTTCGATTTCATTTATGGCTTTTAGTTCTTCCCGCGATTCCTGACTCCTAAAGGATTCTTTTAGCTTAAGTTCGATGCTTGCTATTTCTCTGACCAGTGTCTCCCTACGCATTTCAGATATATTGACCTCTTTTAGCTTCTCTGTTATTCTTTTCCGTCGCCTGTAAATGGAGCGCCTCTCTCTTTCTATTTTACATCTACTCCTCCTTTTTCTTAGAGGAATAAGCCTTGTGCATACATCGAGTGCCTCCGAGTTAATCTGTTCTAGGCATAAGTTGGGGTCTGTGTTGCTTAGTATATCTTCCCAGCTTATATCGGTTAGGACTTGGTTTACTTGGTCCCACTTTATGTTTTTGTTATTGAAGTTGAATTTGGTGAATGCTCCCTCGTGACTAATCTCATTATGTCGGTCTGGGGCTCCGCGCATACATGTCTGAACCTCAATTATGTTGTGATCTGAGTATATTGTTTTTGATATGGTGACATTTCTTATCAGATCATCATTGTTAGTGAAGATGAGGTCTAGTGTATTCTCCAGTCTAGTAGGCTCTATTATTTGCTGGTTTAAATTGAATTTTGTGCAGAGATTTAAAAGCTCGCGTGAGTGTGAGTTTTCATCAGAGCTGCCTCCTGGTGTTATTACTGCAACAATATTATTTGCTATATTCCTCCATTTTAGGTGCCTTAAGTTGAAATCCCCCAGGAGCAAGATGTTGGGTGCAGGAGCTGGAAGATTTTCCAGACAGTGGTCAATTTTTAACAGTTGTTCCTGGAATTGCTGGGATGTTGCATCCGGAGGCTTGTAGACTACCACAATGACTAGGTTTTGGTTCTCGACCTTTACTGCTAAAACTTCCACTACATCATTTGAGGCATTTAGCAGTTCTGTGCAAACAAGTGACTCTGCAATGTACAGGCCAACCCCTCCCCTTTTGCCTGTTCACTCTGTCACATCTGTATAGGTTGTAACCTGGGATCCATATTTCATTGTCCATGTGATCCTTTATGTGGGTCTCAGTGAAAACCGCGAACATTGCCTTTGCCTCTGCAAGCAGTCCACGGATGAAAGGTATTTTGTTGTTTGTTGCTGGCTTTAGACCCTGTATATTTGCAAAGAAGAATGTTATCGGACTGGTGGTATTGTTGGTACTGGGGGGGATTTTTTTCCGGCATTAGTATCTGTATCTGTTGGTTTGGAGTGGAGGCCATCGACTGTGGTTCCACTCCAGGAATGACTGGATTTGGTGTACGATTTCTGCCATTTCCTGCCAGTTTTTTTTCCTTCCTGGCACTAAAAAACCTCTCCCTCTTGAGTGGCTGTGGCTACCCAGGTTTTCCCATGGCCTGGATGTTTTGTATCTTTTTGTCCCCTTTAGATGGTATGCCTGGCAATTTAAGTTATAGCACAGTCTTTCCTGTACTGAAGAGGTACACAGTTCAGGGTGAAAAAGCTTACAGGAAGGGAGTTTGCATTTTCCTGTTGTCATATGGGCATGGCATTTTCTAGGGTGGTCATAGTTGCACGTGCCATCTGTTTTTCCAGATTTCCCATGCCAGCAGATACCAAGTGCATAGTATGTGCACAGGCTTGGTTTCCGTTTGCCTTGGGTTTCTGTGACTGTATTCCCTGTTGGTGCAGGTTTCCCTGTCTTACTTCTATCCTCCCTAGCACCAACAATGGAGCTCCCACCAGTTGTTTTTGGTAATATATCCTCACTATTGCTAGTGGAGTCCTCTTGTTTGCTATTTCCTGCGGTATTTCTAGTTTGCAATATTGGTTTTATCTTATCTTTGACTACACTTGTTTCCCTACTATGGCTCCTGTCCCATATGAGGTCATTTATATGTATTCCTTCCTGCGTATAATTCCCGACTACCTGGACAAAATCTCCAGCTTCACCATTACTGTCTCCCAGGACAGCATCTCCAGCTTCACCATTACTGTCTCCCAGGACAGCATCTCCAGCTTCACCATTACTGTCTCCCAGGACAGCACCTCCAGCTTCACCATTACTGTCTCCCAGGACAGCACCTCCAGCTTCACCATTACTGTCTCCCAGGACAGCACTATCAGCCCCACATTTACTGACTACCAGGACATCATCTCCAGCCTTACAGTTTCTGACTACATGGCCAGTATCAAGGGCAGTACCATTCAGCCCAGACTTTTTATGTTCCCATCTGTTGTAGAAAGCTTCCAGGTTTTCTATGAAAGCAGCTTTGATGTTGACCTCTTTTAATACCCTTGTGATTTTAGTCCACAGATTTATCTCATTTGGGCATACCCAAAAACACTTCCCTGTTTTAATACTGCTTGTAGCTAGTTCTTGGATATCTGCACAAGGGGCGTGACACCAATTTCCACAAAAATGTCAATTTATTCATGTGGAAGCCCGTTTGTTTGACTGACCACAGACTACACACAGCTTCATAATGATTTGAATGGTTGATTTACTGCAATTCTACTAGCAACTTATGGGGAAAATTCATTCGCATAACGATAATTTTGCATAACAATGAGCTCTCTTGCACGGATTAATATCGCTATGCGGGGGTCCACTGTATTCCATTTACAGACTATTTTGCTGCAATATCTTCCCACCTTCACACCCGTTGGCAACAAGGTAGGCCTACTATGCTCGGTAACAAACTTCAGTCTATTAAACCGAGTATAGGTTACTGGCCGTCTTCTTATCACCAGTGTCAAGGTTGGAAGACTACTCTCTCCCGTCTTTGCATTAGCCATACTCGTCTTACTCATGGATATCTCATGGAGAGGCGCCCTGCTCCTCTCTGTGAGAATTGCCAGGCTCCATTATCAGTCAGCCACAGTCTGTTGGACTGCCCACTTTATCAACGAGCACGCAGAAATTACCTCCGTCGTCATCTTTGCTCCACTGCTCTCTCTTTACCTTCCCTTCTCGCTGATGGACCCACCTTTCATCCATACTCTCTCATTGACTTTTTGACAACAACTGACTTACTTCACAAATTCTGATATCTTCAGCCCTTTCTGCCTCAATCTCTTGCTACCCTCTACCCCCGTACTATCCCCTTCCCTGCTGTTTTCTGTAACCTACTGATCATCCCTCCTCCCTTCTGCCACCCAATACCCTCGCTACCTTCCCTACCCTGCAGCGCTGTATAGCCCTTGTGGCATAGCGCTTCTTTTTGATTATAATAATAATAATAGGCCTCCATGGTAATCTGCCAACTTTTCTTACTACTTTCTTATCTGACAGACATGTTTTTGTCCGGGTTGGCACCTTGCTTTTCTCAGACTTTGTTCAGGCTGAGGGTGTCCCACAAAGTTGTCCTTAGCACTACCCTTTTTCTCTTGGCTATAAATATCCTACTGTGAAAATTTGTCTGGACTGCCTCCAAGTGAGTCACCTACCCCGGCAAGCTCTGCTGACACTGAGCTCTGAGGTCGGTACCTCAGCCTCACAAGTGGCTTATAGGACAGATTTTCATAAATGACTGATGTTGCAAGAAATCTCGCCTGCAGGCACGTTTAAAGGACTAACTTACTTGGTGATGCAGATTCTATTCTGGTCTTCAACCTCCCTAAGCTTAGCCCCTTTGGACTTCCCCTCAGAAACCATGTGCAACTGGGAGCCTTAGTTCCTGCAATATTCAATCGATATTAGTGACCTGCCTGCACCTCAGAAATTCCTGTATCCAAGAGGGTGTGTATCCCCTAGTATAACTATGCAGAAACGGACACTAGCTTCTAGGTTGACAAGAGACAAAGTACGAACTGGTCATGAACTGCCGGCTGCTCAAAGGCCTACAGCTCGACTCACTCACAACTTTCCCCAGACACTGGCCAGAATCCTAAGAAAAAGTGGAGGTCTTGTCTTACTGTATGGGCCTGACGGAGGAGGACATCTACAGTACGTCGAGGTGCCTCCACCAGATTTCCCCAGGTCTCATATGTGAAGACACGTGGGGGCGCCACCTGCTGATCACGGCACGTGTTGCTCAGATGGTGTCTGGTCATAGAAGAAAGCACGGCGGTCTCGAAACCATGTGCCCCAGCATTCAAACTTGGGCTGCCAGTTCTCCCTGGCTAACATAACCTAGTGTTTGCCTACATTATCGGCCTATTACTACCTATGTTAAGGTCTTAGGTCTACATTATTATCTACAGTTGCCTCAATAATCCTAATATTAGTGTACTAACAGTATAAACTACCTACTTCTTCCCTGAAGGGTAAATCTATAAATTAAGTACCTTCCAACCACCTTCGCCAACCCGGGTGAGTGTGTTTGTGTTTTTGGGTGGGTGTAAGGGCCCTCGAACGGTGTGTTTTTCCCTGTTGGGACTTCTCGGACCGAATAAGTTCCAACACCTACCTTCCATTCTTCCATTGCATATTTGGTCATCACTTTATGTGGATGACTTCGCTATAGTTTACACAGGTGCTGACTGTCACCTGGTAGCGGCTTCCCTTCAGGATGCGATTGACTGGGTTTCCCATTGGGCTACTTCTCATGGATTTAAATTTTCTAGTACAAAAACCCATTGCATTACCTTCACTAGACATCCTCTTGTCCCAAACATTCTATTGTATTTACACAGCTCACATATTCCCGAATGTGATATGGTCTAGTTTCTTGGCCCACTCTCTCTAAGTTAGATTCCTTTCATCATCAAGGTCTACGTTTATGCCTTGGTGCCTTTCGTTCATCCCCTGTTAAAAAACCTCTATGCTGAGGCAAATGTCCCTTCCTTTGCTGATCATCGTGATGCTCATTGCCTTCGTTACTTTGTTTGCTGTCATGACCTTCATGCTCCATCTACATATAGCTTAGACATTAGTAAAACCCATTATTTGTTTGATATCCCTGCTTACTCCAACCATTGTCTCTTTGTCTTCACTCTGGTCTTCTCTCCACTTGCCTCCCTTGTCTGTTCATTTAGCTTCTGCCCTTTTCCCTTTCCCCTTGGGAGGTTCAAACAGTTTGTGTCTGTTCTCCCCTACTGCCCTGCACCAAATCTCTCCTATTTATGACTGCTTCTCACTCTCTTTTTCTTGATCACTTTCGATCATATGCTCATGCCATTGATGTTTATACAGATGGTTCTAAATCTTCTGATAGTGTTGGGTTCGTGGCAGTGTTCCCTGACGATGTTGTCCGAGAACGTTTGTTAGACTCGCCTAGTATTTTTACTGTTGAGTTGTATGCCATCCTCATAGTGCTTCTCCGTATTGCTAATATGTCTCCTTCGATGTTTGTGATCATTTCAGATTCTCTCAGTGCCTTACAAACCAATTTGATCCCCATCATCCATTAGTCTTTTGTATTCAACTATGGTCGCACAATGTGACTAGCAAAAATAAAGATGTCATTTTCTGTTGGGTCCCTGGACATGTTGATGTGCAGGGCAATGAACAAGTGGATGCTGCTGTGTGGTCAGCAGTACATGAGCTTCTGGTTTTCTATAGAGGTAGTCTGTTCAGAGATTATTTTCCAGTCATCTCTACCCGTCATCTAGGCCGTTGGCAACAACTGTGGTCGGGCATGCACCATAACAAATTGCACTCTATTAAATTGCTTTTAGGTTTATGGCCATCTTCTTACCACCATTGCCATACTCGGGACACTGTGTTATGTTATTATGTCCCTTATTATTTTGATAGTAAGGTTCTCACTACATGTCCTAGTGTGGGGTAGCTTGTTACTTAATGGCCTAATCTGTCTAGGGTAATACTTACATCATGACTGATCATTCTCAGTGTCTCTGATATCCTTTCACCAGCCCTCTTCACAGGTTATTTAAACTACTACTATAAAAATATAACTGTATTCTAAATAGATATGTACAGAATATACAATTACAGCACTCACATATTCAAAACATAAGTCTGCACACTCCTTAGCTGCTCTCCCACATGGTGCATCTCGGCAACTTTGCCCTTCTCTCTTCATGACTAATCTCTGGGCTAACCAGTGTTTTGACACTTTAGTCACCCTGGGTATGGTGGCCACAACTTAAGTTCTAAAACTCACCCCTGGGGCACACGTAATGCCCCCAAGAAATAGAAAGAAGGACCCAGAGGTCCTGCCAGCTTGAAGTCAATAAACAGAGAGAGAGGGAGAGGGAGGAGCCTAGCTAAACTCCTCCCACACCTACCAAAAAACAAAAGACTGTTGCCAAGCACAATTCTCTAGTTATCACAACTATCCCACACCTTAATTTAATTCTACAAAAAGAAATACAACTTTATAAACTATTTATTTAAAGTGTGTGTGTGTGTCTATAGTATAACCTATTATACACAAATAACCCGCACATAAAAGAGAGAAGCTTACGACGACATTTCGGTCCAACTTGGACCATTGACAAAGTCACACTAACCAGAAGTGGAGCAGGACGGCTATATATAGGCAGGAAGAGGTGGTGGTAGTAGTAGTAGTAGTAGTAGTACAAGAATGGTATATAATACCGACAAGATGAAATTAAGACACATGCGCAACACCCGGGCATCCCTATCGTAGACGTTTCGCCATCCAGCCAGCCACTGGATGGCAAAACGTCCACAACAAAGACAACTAGACACCGCACATGTGTCTTAATTTCATCAGTAGTAGTAGTAGTAGTAGAAGAGGTAGTAGTAGTGGTCGTGGTAGAAGTGGGAAATAAGGAGGATGAGCCTGTCAAATACAAAGGAAAGGGAGCACTGCAAGAGAGCTAGGTGCCCACTGAGGGAGAGCAAGTGCACAGAGGTGTGTGAAAGGGGAGTGGTGAAATAAATGAAGAAGGAACAGAAACACGAGACAGAAGAGAGAAAGACAACCCAGAGGAGAAAAGGAAAGAGGAAAGGGGAAGAGGGAGAAGAAAAATAAAAATAAAAATGAGGAGTCAGGTTTAAGTCACGGGTGTTCTGAAGTTGGGAGCATTTTACAATGTAGTGGGAGAGGAAGGCATCTACAGAGATGAAGCCAGGGCTAAGGTTCATACAAGGAAAGTTGTGTATTAGAGAGGATTCAACTAGACGGCGACTCTTCGAGTCGAAAGTAGGGAAGACAGTTTTAGCAGAAGACCAGTAAATAGGATGGCTATGATCTCTGACGTGACAGAAAAGAGCATTGTTAGTGTCGGCAAGCCTAACACTATTTTTGTGCTCCCTAAGTCTGTCAGAAAGAGATCGACCAGTTTCTCTGAAGTTTTGAAGAGGACAGGAGGAGCAAGAAATAGAGTAGACACCAGGAACATCTGTAGAGGGAGGAGAGGTATGAACGAGATTAGTGCGAAGAGTCTGGCGGAAGGTAAGAATGATGTCTAAGGGACAGAGAGAATTGTTGAGATTAGAAAGACCAGAAATGTAGGGAAGGTAGAGGATAGAAGAGTTCCCATGAGTAGAGAGTGTGGGAGAGAAGAAATTGTATTTGGCACGTGTCCATGTCCATGTCCACCGCTCAGATACAGGTTTTTCCTTTTCCGTTTACCAAAAACCTATGCACAGTGGCATGTACATTCACTACTTTTCCTATCATGCTTCCCCTGTCAAGAAAAGTGTTCTTATCTCCCTCTTTCTCTGTGCCCTCCTCATCTGTGATCCTCAGTTCCTTCCAGCAGAAATTTCCACTCTTCATAATTCGTTTTCCCGTCTTGGCTACCCTTCCCATTTCATTGACTCTGCCCTCTCACGTGCCAAACACAATTTCTTCTCTCCCAAACTCTCTACTCATGGGAACTCTTCTATCCTCTGCCTTCCCTACATTTCCGGTCTTTCTAATCCCAACAATTCTCTCCGTCCCTTAGACATCAAGCTTACCTTCCGCCAGACTAACACTCTTCGCACTAATCTCGTTCATACCTCTCCTCCCTCTACAGATGTTCCTGGTGTCTACTCTATTTCTTGCTCCTCCTGTCCTCTTCAATACTTTGGAGAAACTTGTCGATCTCTTTCTGACAGACTTAGGGAGCATAAAAATAGTGTTAGGCTTTCCAGCAATATCAATGCTCTTTTCTGTCACGTCAGAGATCATAGCCATCCTATTGACTGGTCTTCTGCTAAAACTGTCTTCTCTACTTCCAACTCGAACAGTCGCCATCTAGTTGAATCCTCTCTAATACACAACTTTCCTTGTATGAACCTTAGCCCTGGCTTTGTCTTTGTAGATGCCTTCCTCTCCCACTACATTGTAAAATGCTCCCAACTTCAGAACACCCATGACTTAACCTGACTCCTCATTTTTTTCTTTTTCTTTTTCTTCTCCCTCTTCCCCTTTCCTCTTTCCTTTTCTCCTCTGGGTTGTCTTTCTCTCTTCTGTCTCGTGTTTCTGTTCCTTCTTCATTTATTTCACCACTTCCCCTTTCACGCACCTCTGTGCGCTTGCTCTCCCTCAGTGGGCACCTAGCTCTCTTGCAGTGCTCCCCTTCCTTTGTATTTGACTGGCTCGTTCTCCTTATTTCCCACTTCTACCACTACCACTACTACTACCTCTTCTACTACTACTACTACTACTACTACTGATGAAATTAGGACACATGTGCGGCATCTGGTTGTCTTTGTTGTGGACGTTTCGCCTTCCAGTGGCTGGTATCATTCCAATCATGGTATTGTGCCTTTTTTGTTATTTATAACCTATTATATTCAGAAAAACAGACTTGACTCAGCTGCCTTATAGCCATAAGAGTGATCTGCCCTTATGACATTTAGAGCTGAGTCCCCATCAATTCAATATAATTAGGTATTCCAGAGAAACTGTTACAGATGCATAAATACATGTTGGGTCCTATAGCCCCATAACACCCCCACCTCCAGACGAAGTCTCACTAAAGCTAGCCGTGTCCCTCAGGATACGGCTAGTATAAAAAAAATATATTGCTTAAGTCTGAAGGTGGTAAGCAATACTACTAGAAATGTTACATATTTCCCAACACCCTAACTACTCTACACTTTACTGTTATTTACAGTAATAACTTTACTGTTATTTACAACAGATTGCAGATTTTTTTAGAAAAGCTTTTTAACCATACCCATATACTCAAGGGTGTAACTATTTACAATTTTAGTGGCTTTTAAAACAATACACATTACAATGCAAGAATTGCACACAAAGCCCACTGTGAAAGCCTGCACCAACAGGCCTGTGCCTCTGCTGTGGTAATCCAGCAAGCAACTGGTACTCCTGGGTGGCATCTTCCTGATCAGGAGACGAGAGTAGAGCCAAACCCAGAGCAGTCAGGTGTACACCAGGCAGGAAACTTCACAAAACATGTCAAGGTGTCTCTCACTTGGTGGCCCAACCAAACAGTGAGACTTACAATCAACACTCACGATCTTTAACATGGTCAGGCACCCAAGCCCATCTTCTGAGGTCCCACTCCACACAGATCCTCCAGCCTTATGAAGTGGAGGCTGACACAGAACATGGAGTTGTCCAAGGGACCACAAAGGCAAATCGTTGGGCCGTTTTGTACTTAGAGTACACCAAGACAATATACCACATACGTTCCTGAACGTCTCATGTTATCGAAGGTTGTCAACATCTGCCTCAAGTCACAAGTACGTACATATACACTGACCCTTGTCACACTTTTGGCTCCGACTCGTCTCCTTCATAGTCAGATGGCTGGTAGGGAGTCCTCAGGCTCGCTGAGAGTTCACTGCAAAAACAACAAGGTCAGCACATGACAAACACTAAGTACAAAGTACGCACCATGCATCTACATGAAACCTCTAGAGAGAGCATCAGCAACCACATTCTCTGAGCCTTTTATATATTTAACTTCCAAATTAAAAGGCTGTAGGAACAAAGCCCATTTTAAGAGTCTGATTTTAGTCACCATAACAGGAACAGGATGAAGAGATCCTGAGACATATACAAATGCAACCTCTTGCAGTTCAAAAACAAGCACCAAAGACATCTCTTTGCACCCAGGTTATGTACATCAAGTTTACACAAACCCCTTCATGTTCCACCTCACACATAAATTTTAAGCACACAATGAACACAATTTGCATTACACACATGAAAATGGTACTGGAACACAGGCCATGGAAATCACATCTTCCTGCCCCATGTTTTAGTTTATTTAAAATGTTTGCATCTCTTAGTGCTTCAGTATTAATCTTTCTAATCCTGTAAACCTTAGTTGTTAAATGTACCTTGTGGTAGTGAGTGCTTATGCCCAGGGTGCCATCTAATTTGGGAACCATGAACCATGGGAATGCCCACTTACTCTCACTAAGCACTACAAGCTGGTGTTGGAAGAATTTCACTTCTTCCTCCATATCCATTTTTTCATACTGATTTTTCCCACACAAAAGTTGTTGAATTGGCTTAGCTTCTTTAACAATTACTTCATGGAGTTTCAACTTTTCCCCATTACTGACATCCCAAACTTTTATAAGGTTCCAAGGTGGCTGAGCCAACTCTCCAACATTTTTCTCATTAAAACCAAGCATGCATTTCCCAAAATCTTTTACACACATGTTATTTCTTAAATACACTTTTGCTATTTCATACAGATTACTGTTTTGCACCCCTTTACATTCCATTAAAACACTGGTCTCTCTGATTTTTTGACATAACTTCAAACTCTTTGACCGGTTACTGTGTACATTATACTCATTCTTTTCTTGCTCTAGGGTGTGGGTTTTATATCTAACCCCTGGGAACTTCCCCCACAATATGTTCAGCTCACAGCAACTTGCCATACAGATTTTCACATGAATTGGCTCCAGCATCGGCACTTCCTTTCCAGCCTCCAGAGCATTATGGTCCACATTATGGTCCCACATCATCATCCTGGTCTGGTTGATAACCACGTTCACTGGTACCATCCTCCTCATACGAGCCAAACAGTGTCTGAAACTGAGAAAGAGCTCTGAGGGGTATCACCATCCTCCCCAAGCCAATAGCTCAGAGATTCCAGAGTGCTTCCCCACTCAGCAAATACAAAGAAAGGGATCCTCTCATCCTAGTTGTTAGTATTATCTATACCATAGGCTTGCATTATTGTCTTGAGGGTTTGATGTAATTTCTCTATTTCCCCTTGAGATGGAGGGTGATAGGCAGTTGAAAACTGAGGCTCTACTTTTAATCCCTTTAAAACATTTCTACAAGACTTTGAGGTAAAGTTAGGCCCTTGGTCTTTTTGCTCCACTTGAGGAAAACCAACATGAAAAAAAAACTTCATCAAAGCCCTTAAGACTACATGAGCTGTTATCTTATGCCGAGGGACTGCTTCCAGGTACCTGGTAGTGGAGCAAATAATTGTGAGTAAATAATCATTTCAGTAGATGTACTTAGTCCTTGGGAATGGACGAAGTACATTACTACCAGCTTGCTGAAAGGTTCATCTGGTGCTGAAATAGACTGAAGGGGAACAGGTTTAATACTTTGACTAGGTTTCCCTATAAATTGAAAGACATGATAGGTCTCAATATACTCTCTGACAGTCTCCCACAGCTGAGACCAGAAGAAATGCCTGGAAACCTTCGACATCACCATCTGGTGACAAAACCATTGTTCTCCTTTCATCGATACTGCAAACAGAGGTGACCTCTTTGTAAAAGTTTCCTCCCTGAAATGAAAACACTTATTTAATTGTAAAATCTCTTCTTCAGCAACAGCTGAGGCTATGATCAGCTTAAGAGTGACATTTTCCTGCACAGAAATTAATTGCACCCTAGTAGGTGCAGCCTCTCTCACACTACTTAACTGATCCATTCTCCAGTCATGCTCAGTTCTGGCTGGAACATCCTTTTCTTCAGTTGACTGCAGTTCAACATCAGAAAACAGAGTTTCCAGACCTAAGCCCTCACCATCCTCACGAGAAATACGAAGACTATTGATAGCATGATCATGAGTCATACTTCTCATGGTGGAACCATCAGGGAGAAGGTCTGGCAGGGTTTTCCTAGCCTTTTCCTCCCAACATTTGGGACTTGGTTTCCCCCTAACTAGTTGTTCCTCACTCTCTAGCAGGCCCATAACATTATTCCCTAATAAGAGGTTGACCCCTTCGAAGGGAATTTCATCTGAAATACCTGCAGGGAGATAGCCAACTTCGTATGCAGATTCTACCCATAATTTGTGTACGGGTGTTCTTATGGGTGAACCTGTAATACCCTTCAATAAGATATCTACTCCAGTATAGGTATCCTTAGACACTGGCAGCACTCCAGCATGTAGCAAGGAGTAGGTGCTACATCCATCTCTCAAGGACATTATGTTCTCAACTCTGCCTACATCATTGTGCAAACCAACTGTGGACCTACTAGAAAATATACACTTCCTGGGGTCTAGATCCAAAGGTTCCTCCTCACCTTGCCTTGAAGACCTAATGCAGGCAACTGGATGTATCTCTGCAGTTAGGGTTCCTCCCTTTCCTGATCTCGCCATCTTGACCAGCAAAACTTTTGTGTATGTCCAGTTTTGTTACAGTAGTAACAGGTAAAACTCTTAAAGATATTTTTACCATTTGGTGTAGGACTGGTACTGTTTACTCGAGGACCTGAAACATTATCTGATGATCTAGATAAACTTTGAGCTCCAGCTGACTTACCTTTTCCTTCTATTTTAGAGGGTGCCTCAGCCTTCATTTGTCCCTGAAAATTCTTGTCCCACTTACTTTTATGACCATAGGACTTGGAATAAGGTTTAGAACGAGTGGGGAAATTTTCAGAAGGAGCATGACTGTTTTTACTTACCAATTCCCTGCGAGCCAAGAATCTGTCACCTAGATCCAGTGCTTCTGAAAGATTATCTGGGTTTTTGTCCTCCAGATATTCTCTGAGGTCAACAGGGATTGTATTGTACAATTCCTCATGAACCATCAGATCTACTAATTTGTCATAGTCTTTATTAACTCCTTTAGAACAAACTCATTTCTTAAAAAGGAACAGTTTCTCATTCCCAAACTCGGTTAAGGTCTGCCCATCCTGAAATTTTTGATTTCTGAACTTTTGTCTATATTTCTCAGGTATCATTTGGTATACAAGCAATACTTCCTCTTTAATTTTATCATAATCAGAAAAAATTTTCCCCTCCAGAGTCTCTACTCTCTGGAATCCTTTACCCACAAGTTGTGTGCGAACTAGGGTAGCCCACTTCTGTTTGGGCCATCCTTGCTACAAAGCAGTCTTCTCAAAAAAAGAAAAATATCTATCTGGGTCTCTCTCTGTAAACTTAGGGACAAAATTTGCAGCTTTAGTTATGTTAAAGTACTGCTCAGGCTCTTGTTCTGAACCTCCTAACCTTTGACGTTCTTCCTCCTTAGCTTTCATTAATTTCATTTCAGCCTCTAGCACAGCTAATTTAAGTCTCATCCTCTCCATTTCCATATCACCTGGAGTGGGTGATCCCTCATGTTCACTGTTAACAGGCATATTTACTGATGAATTATTACCTTCCTCTCTGAAGCCTGAAAAGTTTAAAAACTCAACTTCTGACATAGTTTTTATCTTTAAACACTTGCTTCCCTCTTACATTATCAGTGGACAAAGTTTTCCCACAGGCAAATAAAATAACACAAGTTAGATGTAAAATATTCACATGGCACTTACCATAACCACAACAAAATTGTGTTACTTAGCCTTTCTCCCTCCTTAGGAGAAAAACAACCTGTGAACTAATATATGAAAACATTTCCACTGACACCACCTTGGTAAATCTTCTCCTACCAGAAACATGCAACTTATTACCCCCATACCAGTACATATAGTTCAAAGAATGTTTTGAGTTATTTTAGCAGTCAAATAACTCTCCCAGACAGGCCCCCATGTTATGTTATGTCCCTTATTACTTTGATAGTAAGGTTCTCACTACATGTTCTAGTGTGGGGTAGCTTGTTACTTAATGGCCTAATCTGTCTAGGGTAATACATCATGAATGATCATCCTCAGTGTCTCTGATATCCTTTCACCAGCCCTCTTCACAGGTTATTTAAACTACTACTATAAAAATATAACTGTATTCTAAATAGATATGTACAGCACTCACATATTCAAAACATAAGTCTGCACACTCCTTAGCTGTTCTCCCACATGGTGCATCTCAGCAACTTTGCCCTTCTCTCTTCATGACTAATCTCTGGGCTAACCAGTGTTTTGACACTTTAGTCACCCTGGGTATGGTGGCCACAGCTTAAGTTCTAAAACTCACCCCTGGGGCACACATAATGCCCCCAAGAAATAGAAAGAAGGACCCAGAGGTCCTGCCAGCTTGAAGTCAACAAACAGAGAGGGAGAGTGAGGAGCCTAGCTAAGCTCCTCTCACACCCACCAAAAAACAAAAGACTATTGCCAAGCACAATTCTCTAGTTATCACAACTATCCCACACCTTAATTTAATTCTACAAAAAGAAATACAGCTTTATAAACTAATTTAAACTGTGTGTGTGTGTGTCTATAGTATAACCTATTATATTCAGAAAAACAGGTTTGACTCAGCTGCCTTACAGCCATAAGAGTGATCTGCCCTTATGACATTTAGAGCTGAGTCCCCATCAATTCAACATAATTAGGTATTCCAGAGTAACTGCTACTTATAAATACATGTTGGGTCCTATAGCTCCATAACACTGTGCTCTCCCATCTCTGCATTGGCCATACTCGCCTTACCCATGGGTATCTCATGGATGGACACCCTATTCCTCTGTGAGGTTTGTTGGGTCTCTATTTCGTTTCTTCACTTCTTGTAGACTGCCTGGTTTACCAGCAAGCTCATAAGATTTACCACCAGTGCTGCCACCACCCTACCACTCTTACCTTATCTTTCCTTCTTGCAGATGGTCCTGCCTTTGACATACAGTCACTTTTTGGCTTTGTATCAGCAACTGCTTTACTGTATGAACTTTGATACATAACCCTAAGCACTCCTTCCACCCCTTTTCTCCCCTCACCTCTGATCCCCTCTCTGCCTCGCTGTTTATAACCCCAGCACTATTTCTGCCCCACAGCACTGTTTGACCCCTGTCACTTTAGCACTCTCTTTGATTATAATAATAATAATAGTAATAATAATATAAAAAAGAAGTGCTAAACCTACAAGGGTCATTCAGCACATCAGGGCATGGAAGGATGCAGGGGTATTGGGTAGCAAGAGAGAGAGGGATGATTATTAGCACATGGAATGCAGTGGGGCAGTGGATAGTGCAGGGGTAGAGGGTAGCAAAAGATTGAGGTAGAAAGGGCTGTGAGGAGTGCTAGAGTCATCATCAGAGTTTGTGCAGTAAGTCAGTTGCTGTCAAAAAGTCAGTGAGAGAGTCTGGGTTAAAGGAGGGTCTATTAGCAAGATGGGAGATATTGTAAGGGCAGCAGAGTGGTGACAGCGTTGGAGATAAATTCTGCATGCTCGTTGATAGAGATATCGGTCCAACAGAATGTGGCTAACAGGCACAGACCTGACAATTCTCTCAGAATGGGACAGGGCATCTCTCCATGAGATACCCATGAGTAAGACGAGTGTGGCCGATGTGAAGAAGGGAGAGAGTAGTCTCCCATTCTCTACATCGATGGCAAGAAGACAGACAGAAACCTATACTCAGTTTAAGAGAATGTAGTTTGTTATGGAGCAGATCAGACCAGCATTGTTGCCAATGGGTGTGAAGGGGGGCAGCAATTACAGCAAAATAGTCTGTGAAAGGAACACCTCTGTATGACACTGCTGACCGCACAGCAGTGTCTACCTGTTCATTGCCCTGTAAGTCATCATGACCGGGGACCCAACAAAAAACAAAATCTTTGTGCTTACTAGAGATATGATGTAACCAAAGTTGGATACGAAGAACTAGGGGATGAGGTGTATCAAATTTTTGTATAGCCTGGAAAGCACTAAGGGAGTCTGAAATTACAAATAGTGACACAGGTGTAGATGCAATACAGATATGTGCTACGAGACTGGCATGCAATTCTGCCATAAAAATGCTTGCTGACAATAATAAATGCCCTCGCACAACGCTGTCTGGAAACACTGCTGTGAATCCGATGCCATCAGAAGACTTAGAACCATCGGTGTACACTGCAATGACATGAGAGTGAGATTGAAAGTGTTTAAGAAATAGAGAGTGAGAAGCCACTGTAGGCAGTTGGGCTTTCGCACATGACAGTGGGAAAGAACAGACACGAACTGTCTGAACTTCCCAAGGGGGTAGGGAAAAGTCAGATGCTACATGAATATAGAAATGTGGAAACTGAAGAGAAGACAAGAGCGAATGTAGGTGGAAAGAGAAGGAATGGAGTAAACAGAGGCGATGAACAAATAACTTCTATTGACATCAGTAACTATCCTGTATATGGAAGGATTGCGGAGGTCATGAGAGTGAACATAATAGTGAAGGCAATGAGCATCATGGCGATTGGTCAAGGATGGAATATTCACCTCTGCATAGTGACTCTCAACAAGTGAGGAGCGTAAACCACCGAGTCATAAACGTAATTCCTGGTGATGGATGGGATTAAGGTTAGAGAGTTGCAGGAGAGGCTGCTGAATATATCTGGTCACTGTAATCGAGTTTGGATAAAATTAGGGCTGAATGTAGTCACAGGAGAGTGCTATGATCAGCCCCCCATGAAAGATGTGCAAGGGTGCAAGGGTTTTAAGGAGCTTCGGCTGGCTATGATAAGTTGCCCTCAGAAAGGTAATGTAAGGTTTCCAGGATAACCTAGGTCAAACAGAAGGCTGAGAAACCTGACTATCATGTTTTGGGATTTGTGAGCCATGTAGGTACAATGCATGATCAGAGATGACTGAACGTCTAGTGAAAGAAATTTGGTGAGTTATACTACTAGAATATTTAACCCTTTGATTGTTTACGCCATATAAATACGTCTTACGCACCACTGTTGTCTTACGCACCACTGTTTCTGACATATTTATACGCATAAATTCTAGGGGCTTCAAATGAAGCAGGAGAAAGCTGGTAGGCCCACATGTGAGAGAATGGGTCTCCATGGTTAGTGTGCACCATATAAAAAAAATTGGGGAGCCAGTGGTGCATTGTGGGAATGCCATTTCAGTTGTCCTTTTTCACCATACTTAGTGGTAAAAAATATGCGACTCCCCAGCAAATCTGGGACTCTTCTCTTCCCAAGTGATGCTCTAACACAGATGGAAGTGTCAGTGAAGATCAAGTTCATGATTTCCGGGAGTTTGAGACCAAAAGCAATGGAGGAGGAGGAGGAAGAAGAGGAGGAGGAAGAGGAGGAGGAGGAAGAGGAGGAGGAAGAGGAAGAGGAAGAGGAAGAGGAGGAAGAGGAAGAGGAGGAGAAGAAGAGGAAGAGGAAGAGGAGGAGCAGGAAGAGGAAGAGGATGAGGAAGAGGAGGAGGAGAAGAGGAGGAGGAGGAGGAGGAGGAAGAGGAGGAGGAAGAAAAGAAGAGGAGGAGGAGGAAGAAGAAGAAGAAGAAGAAGAAGAAGAAGAAGAAGAAGAAGAAGAAGAAGAAGAAGAAGAAGAAGAAGAAGAAGAAGAAGAAGAAGAAGATGTAATAATATTGTTCCCTTGAAACAAGAAAAAAAAAGTCTACGCCATGACAGTGACAAGATAAGGGGAGATAACATCTGCTAAGAGCTGATGTTTGATGAGCTTAAGCGAGGGTGGGGGAGGGTGCAGCTGATAAGAAAAGATTAGATGACCATTGCCCTCACTTTGTTTTTGCTGGTACACAAACATTTCTGTCTGTCTATTTGTCTGTCTGCCAAGCTCCCTGTCTATCCATCTAGCTCTCTGTCTCAGAGAGAGCCACAAGACTGTGTCATCATCACGTTTACTCACATCTTCAAGCAGAGTATACCACTTTGTCTGGATTTCTTGGGTTATCCTAGGTAATTTACACTATGTATACTTGTATTTATGTGTACCTGTGAGACAGAGATAGACAGACAGATAGAAAGAGAGACAGATTGAAAGAGATAGAATGAGGGAGAAAGATAGTTAGATAGAATGGAGGGGAAGCAGCATCCGACCCCATTGTTTTGACAGGAGGTAGGGAGAGTGAGTAATGAGACAATATGCCATTTTGACAGCTGCTGACTCCTGACTCAAAACAATTATAAGTCACACACTCACACACAAGACAAGCTTGCTGAATGATGATAATAGCACTTACATGAAAGTATCTAGTGACTATATATGTGTATATATATTATAGAAACCAAAAGGAGGATGAATGGAAGGCAGGAATGAAGGAAGGACAAGATGAAAGGAAGGAAAGATGAAGGAATATAGGAAGGAAGGTAGGAAAGGAATGCAGGTAAGAAAGGAATGCAGGAAGGTAAGAAGGAAGGTAGGAAACGAATGCAGGAAGGAAGAAATGATGACACATGACCATTTACCTAGGATAACTACATAACACAACTGCCTGCTAATACTTTGAAGAAAACTGCTCAGAGGAGGTGTTTTGTCTTTGCACATCAAAAAAAAAAGTCCACAAAAATGCACACACACTGGTTTTGTGTGTGAGGAGTGTAAAACACCATTGTGTATGAAAACATGTTTAACCCTTTCAGGGTCCAAGGCCCAAATCTGGAGTCACGCACCAGTGTCCAAGAATTTAAAAAAAAAAAAATTTGTTATTTTTTCTTGTGAAATCGTAGAGAATCTTTTTGTGAAGGTAATAAAACAAAAAGTACGAAATTTGGTGGAAAATTGACGAAATTATGCTCTCGCGAATTTTGATGTGTCAGCGATACTTACGAATCGGCGATTTTGCCAACTTTGACTCCCATTTTAGGCCAATTACATTATTCCAATCAACCAAATTCTTAGCTATTTCGCTAGTATTACTTCTATTCTATCGATTGAGCACAAGAAATCGCCAAGTCAACTGTTTCAACTACAAAATAAAGTGATCGGAAATTGTTAATTTGGCCAATTTAACACAAAGTTCAAAATATTCCAATTTCAAAATAGGGTCCAGAATGAACAATGTAGGCATTCCTGGCACTAAACTAACATTTCCTCTGTTCACTAGTTATGTTTTGAGGCTTTACAAATAAATTCCATTTTGATTTTTTATTCACATAATGAATTTTTATTCACACCAAAAAATAGAAGATTTACTGTTATGCAATACTGTAATAATTGTATAAATATCATCACCATATTTGTGAATGTATATTAGACCCACCAGCTGACGTGTATTAGATGTGTGAGGTCGTTTGTTTACTCTTGAACATCGGCAAAAATTAAACATTTCTGCTAGTTTGAGATCAGTTTCAAGCCATTTCCAGTGCTAAAACCAATCAAAATCATCTCTATTTCTGTAATATGTCTTCCATTCTATCAAATGAGACCAAGAAATCGCAAATACAACTATAAAAAACATACGAAAAAACACTGCAAAGTTGCTGTTTTAATCGAAAAATCATGATTTCATTTTTTTTTCTCTCATTATACACAGTGTGCTGCAGGATCTGTTTTATGTGGTGCACACATACCACATAGATGTATTCTCTCATATCTAGGTCCAAATGCACCACTCACAGTTTATCAGAGTGAGCTGAGCTCATGGCGTAGATCTACGGTTTGGACCCTGAACCTAAAGCCGTAGATCTACGGGACGGACCCTGAAAGGGTTAAAAGAGTTCCACAAGCTGCAGAACTTCTAGGAATATGTTCGGTGACTGTACATTGGTATATATATTATAGAACAATAGTAATAAAAAAAATTGTATTGTTTGCTTTTGTAAACAAGTTTTGTAAACAATATATGGATAATTATGTTTGTTTGCTTATTGTGTTGTATACAACGAGTGTATATGTGTACATTGCACCTTACTGTGGTCTCACAGGCCACTTAAGTTATGTGAAAAAATAAAATAGTGAAAAAAACAACCTTCAAATACAAGTAAACCAAAGTTTACCTGGTGAGTGGCAGTCGCTGCTGTTGCCATACACGGCTCATTTTCTGCAAACTTCACGCCTCTATATCTCGGTAAGTACTGATGGCAAAAAAAATTTTGGGGGACTAAAACATTCAGAAAAATAATCTTAACATTTTCATAAGAAAAAATAATTTTTTTTTTGAATATTTTGCAACATAGAATGACAGTTTCAGAAAGGGGCCTGTGACAGTCAAAGGGTTAAACACATGAGTAGTGGCCCAATTGGAAACATGGTTGACCACATGCTGGAGAGAAACTACAATGAGGCAACAGTCAGCACCTGCACAAGCTATAGCAAAGTCATCAACACAAAGAAATGGCCAAATATTGGATGGAAGAATAGATGCCAGATCATTTATAGCAAGGAGAAAAAGTGTTGTGCTCAGAACATCCCTGGGTGACACCTTCAGCTAGGACAAAGTCCGGGGAAAGCATATTATTAACCTGGACATGAAAATGCCTTTCAGTTAAGAAGTTCTTGAGGGAAAATGGGAGATTGCCTTGGTGGCCTAAGGAGTGGGCCTGTGCCAAGATATTATACCTCCAAGTTGTGTCAGATGCCTTCTCAAGGCCATAAAAGGTGGTGATAACCAAGTGGTTACTGGTAAAAGGATTATGAACTTTTGTATCCAGGCGTACTAAGGGGTAGAATGGCGCTTGCACATTTCATTAAAAAAAAAAAGCAAAGATGTAAACTAGACAGAGATGCTTCCTATACAGACGAAGGCAAAGATAAACAGAGCTGCTGACATAAAAAGGGAGGCACTGGTCAGTGAAACTGCTTGTATCAAACTAAAGCTGAAGGAATCTTACAGGAGACATGAATCGCAGGAAGAACTAAAAGCCCTAAAGGAAATTGAAAAAATACTTAGGCCAAATCCAGGCAAGATGGGACATACACAGATGGCAGCCAAGAAATGAGTGAGATACTAAAGCCCCAGTGCGACTCGGTGTTCAGCGACCTGCTGCCCATATTAAAGTATTTATTTATTAATTTGAACATGATACAGTGAAGTACAAAGTTATTACAGTGCAACATGCCAAAGCCCCTTGTATGCAGAGCATTATGAGCAGGCTTAAAATTAACTTAAGATTAACTAAACAATAATATATTCAGTGGTAAAAACATTATTGTAAACAGATAACAGTTTAGCACAAATGAGTATTACAAAGACAGGTCATATGGTCATTTACTGTGTTGCTAAGCATTCAATAGAATGGAGTATTCTGTTAGGTAATGTAATTAAAAAATAAAGTTTGATTGGATCACAGGTTAGACAATCTAAATAAATTCTTTATGAATGAGACCCAAAATTTGGTCATCTAAAATTTCTCAGATATTATCCTAACTCCACAAGACTTTGAAAAGGCAGTAAATGACATGCCCATGCACTCTGCCCCAGGCTCAGACTCATGGAACTGCATGTTCATCAAGAAGCCCCTGTCATGTGCCTTCAACATTCTATTGAGAGGGAGCATGGACACAGGGGTCATCCCACACTCTCTAAAAACAACAGACTTAGCCCCACTCTATGAAGGTGGCAGTAAAGCAATTGCAAAGAACTACAGTCTGATAGCACTAACATCCCATATAAAAATCTTTCAGAGGGTTCTAAGAAAGATCACCAACCACCTAGATGCCCATCAGTTACACAACCCAGGGCAACATGGGTTTAGAGTAGGTCGCTCCTGCCTGTCCCAGCTACTGGACCACTATGACAAGGTCTTGGATGCTGTAGAGGATAAACAAAATACAGATGTACACAGACTTTTCGAAAGCTTTTGACAAATGTGACCATGGTGTAATAGCGCACAAAATGCTTGATAAAGGAATAACAGGAAAAGCTGGTAGAGCTATAACTTCCTGACAAATAGAACACAAAGAGTAATAGCACACAGAGTAAAGTCCAAGGCAGCTATGGTGGAAAGCTCTGTTCCACAAGGCACAGTACTCGCTCCCATTCTATTCCTCACCCTCATATTGGACAGAGATGTGAGCCATAGCTCCGTATCTTCCTTTGCGGATGACATCTGGATTGCCATGGTAGTGACTTCCATCAAAGACACCGCAAGACTCCAAGCGAGCATCAACCAAATCTTCAAATGGGCCACTCAAAACAATGTGAAGCTCATTAAGGAGAAATTTCAACTACTCAGATGTGAAAAATTTGAGAAAAATAAAAATATATCAGTGTATACGACAAATTCTAACCATACAATAGAGCAAAAAAGTAATGTGAAGGATCTGGGAGTGATAATGTCAGAGGATCTCTCCTTCAAAGATCACAACAATGTTTCTACCGCATCTGCTAGGAAAATGATAGGATGGATAATGCAAACCTTCAAAACTAGGGATGCCAAGCTGATGATGATTCTCTTCAAATCACTTGTTTTCTCTAGGCTGGAATACTGCTGTACACTAACTTCCCCCTTCAAGGCTGGCAACATTGCTTACCTGGAGAGTGTACAAAAGAACTTTCACAGCACACCTAAGTATGATAAGGCACCTAAATTACTGGGAATGGTTGAAGGTTCTTGATCTGTATTCCCTGGAATGCAGGTGAGAGATAAATTATAATGTACACTTGGAAAATCCTAGAGGGATTAGTTCCAAACTTGCACACGAAAATCACTCCCTATGAAAGCAAATGACTTGGCAGGAAATGCAACATTCCCCCAGTGAAAAGCAGGGGTGCCACAAATACATTGAGAGACAACACAATAAGTGTCCAGGGCCCAAGACTGTTCATCTGCCTCCCAGCATGCATAAGGAGGATTGCCGGTAGACCCGTGGCTGTCTTGAAGAAGGCACTGGACAAGCACCTGAAGTCAGTACCTGACCAACCGAGCTGTGGTTCATACGTCAGTTTGCGTGCGGGCAGCAGTAACAGCCTGGTTGATCTGACCCTGATCTACCATGAGGCCTGGTCTCAGACCAAGCCATGGGGGCATTGCCCCCCAGAACCCTCTCCATGTAAACTCCAGGTGAAACTCCAGAGGTGTTGGGCTGAAAGTCTGGTGTGGCCAGTGTGGCCACACCAGACATGCTTGACTGAGGGTCTTTAAAAATATATGACTATTTTATATAATGAAACATGTGATAATAGTTTTTTTCTAGTTTAGTATGTTGTGTTGGTAATGGTGGAATAATGTACTATACTGTCTCATGTTTCTATTGCAGAAGTTTTTTGTGGAAGACTACCAGGTTGTGTCTTGCCAGACACTATATCTTCAGTACTTCAAGAAGCACCAGTGTAAGTGTCTTGAACAACAACTGATATTGCAGAAGTATTTTCTAGAATACTACCAGGCTGTATATTGCCAGATACTTTACCTTCAGTACTTCAAGAAGCACCAGTGTAAGTGTCCTGAACAACAACTGATATTGCAGAAGTTTTTTGTGGAAGACTACCAGGTTGTGTCTTGCCAGACACTATATCTTCAGTACTTCAAGAAGCACCAGTGTAAGTGTCTTGAACAACAACTGATATTGCAGAAGTTTTTTGTGGAAGACTACCAGGTTGTATATTGCCAGACACTATATCTTCAGTACTTCAAGGAGGGCAACACCAGTTATTCATGTTATTTTAACTAGCTAAGTATTAATAAATAATTTTGCTAATGATATTGTGGATTCTACGTAAAAATTGCATGTCACTTCATAGAAAATACAAGTTAGTAATACTGTATTTAAGAATTTTCAGAAAAATCTGTGTTTAAACACAAGAGAAAATAATAAAATTGTTCTTCAGTGTATCTTCAGTTTTAGTACATATATTAGTCTTTTAATAGAAAAAAACTAAATTATGTTAGTCTTTTAACACATGAAATAAACGTTGTTAATGCTCGTAAGTAGAAATAGTTTTGCCTAAAGCAAATGTTAAAATCAAAATACATTCATGTGGAAAACTGTGTTCAATATCCAAAATAGTTTACCAAATATAAATCTTAAAATACACTTGAGAGTACATAACAAAGATTAACGATACTACTGTTGAATGACTAAAATATTTTAATGTTAAATACCTTTTGTGAAGATTAGATTAGATTTTGCCACTGAAGTGGCTAGTTTATTGTGCACCCCATATCCATCCTGTGGACGGCAGTGCAAGAGCATATGGATACACAAAAGGCCTAGGAACTAGGCCCCAAAGGGTTAACAGGAATACATATGGATTTATATCTACATATCTACCTTTAGTGAAAAATATGAAAAAACGTGAAGGAGATAAACCATATCAGTGCTCAGAGTGTTTGAAATGTTTTACTCAAAAAGGCAGTCTTGTGATACATATGCGAGTACATACAGGAGAAAAACCATTTCAGTGTTCAGAGTGTCTGAAACGTTTTACTGTAAAAGGCAACCTTGTGAAACACATGCGAGTTCATACGGGAGATAAACTATTTCAGTGTTCCGAGTGTCTGAAAGGGTTTAGTCAGAAAAGCCAGCTTGTGACACACATGCGAGTACATACAGGAGATAAACCATTTCAGTGTACAGATTGTCTGAAATGTTTTACTGAAAAAGGCAGTCTTGGGAAACATATGCAAATTCATACAGGAGAAAAACCATTTCATTGTTCAGAGTGTCTGAAATGTTTTAGTAGAAAAAGTCATCTTGTGAAGCATGTGAGAGTACATACAGGAGATAAACCATTTCAGTGTTCAGATTGTTTGAAATGTTTTACTGAAAAAGGCAGTCTTGTAAAACATATGCTAGTTCATTCAGGACATAAACCATTTCATTGTTCAGAATGTCTGAAATGTTTTGCTCAAAAAGGATATCTTATGAAACATATGCAAGTACACACAGGACATAAACCATTTCAATGTTCAGAGTGTCTGAAATGCTTTACTGTAAAAGGCAGTCTTGTAAAACATATGCTAGTTCATACAGGACATAAACCATTTCAGTGTTCTGATTGTCTAAAATGTTTTAGCTTAAAAAATAATCTTGTGACACATATGAGAATACATACAGGAGTTAAACAATTTCAGTGTTCTGAATGTCTGAAATGTTTTAGTCAAAAAATCAATCTTGTCAATCATATGAGAGTACATACAGGAGATAAACCATTTCAGTGTTCAGAGTGTCTGAAATGTTTTTATGTAAAAGGAAGTCTTGTGAAACATAAGCGAGTTCATACAGGAGATAAACCATTTCAGTGTTCAGAGTGTCTGAAATGTTTTACTCAGAAAGAATTTTTTGTGAAACATTTGCGAGTACATGAAGGAGATAAACCATTCCAGTGTTCAGAATGTCTAAAATGTTTTACTCAGAAAAAATATTTTGTGAAACATATGCAAGTACATAAAGGAGACAAACCATTTCAGTGTTCAGAGTGTCTGAAATGTTTTACTGAAAAAGGCAGTCTTGTGAAACATATGCGAGTTCATACAGGAGATAAACCATTTCAGTGTTCAGATTGTCTGAAATGTTTTAGTTTAAAACACAATCTTGTGAGACATATGAGAGTACATACAGGAGATAAACCATTTCAATGTTCAGAGTGTCTGAAATGTTTTAGTGTGAAAAACAATCTTGTCAGCCATATGAGAGTACATAAAGGAGATAAACCATTTCAGTGTTCAGAGTGTCTGAAATGTTTTCCTGTAAAAGACAGGCTTGTGAAACATATGCGAGTTCATACAGGATATAAACCATTTCAGTGTTCAAATTGTCTGAAATGTTTTAGTTTAAAACACAATCTTGTGACACATTTGAAAGTACATACAAGAGATTAACAATTTTTATGTTCAGAATGTCTGAAATGTTTTAGTGTAAATATCAGTCTTGTCAATCATAATAAGCATGTATGCACCAGGAGAAGAGAGAAGTGTAGAGGAGAGAGAGAGAGATTTTCGAGATGTTAAACGAATGTATAGGAACCTTTGAACTAAGTGAGAAAGTAATTGTGGAAGGGGACCTAAATGCTAAAGTAGGAGAAATAGTTAGAGAGGATGTGGTAGGTAAGTTTGGGGTGCCAGGTGTAAATGATATGGGAGCCCTTTGATTGAACTTTGTATAGAAAGGGGTTTAGTTATAGGTAATACATATTTTAAGAAAAAGAGGATAAAAAAGTATACAAGATATGATGTAGGACGCAGTGACAGTAGTTTGTTGGACTACGTATTAGTAGATAAAAGACTGTTGAGTAGACTTCAGGTTGTACACGTTTATAGAGGGACCACAGATATATCAGATCACTTTTTAGTTGTAGCTGTCGTGAGACTAAAAGGTAGATGGGATACAAGGAAAATAGAAGCAGCAAGTAAGAGAGAGGTGAAGGTTTATAGACTAAAAAAGGAGGGGGTTAGGGAAAGATATAAACAACTATTGGAGGATAGATGGGCTAGTGAGAGTATAGGCAATGGGGTCAAAGATGTATGGGGTAGGTTTAAAAATGTAGTGTTAGTGTGTTCAGCTGAAGTTTGTGGTTACAGTAAAGTGGGTGCAGGGGGGAAGAAGAGCGATTGGTAGAATGATGATGTAAAGAGAGTATTAAGGGAGAAAAAGTTAGCATATGATAGGTTTTTACAAAATAGAAGTGATGCATGGAGAGAAGAGTATATAGAGAGAAAAAGAGAAGTTAAGAGAGTGGTGAAGCAATGTAAAAAGAGAGCAAATGAGAGAGTGGGTGAGATGTTATCAACAAATTTTGTTGAAAATAGAATGTTTTGGAGTGAGATTAACAAGTTGAGGAAGCCTAGGGAACAAATGGATGTCAGTTAAAAATAGGAGAGGAGAGTTATTCAATAGAGAGTTAGAGGTATGGGGAAGATGGAGGGAATATTTTGAGGAATTGTTAAATGTTGATGAAGATAGGGAAGCTGTGATTTCGTGTATAGTGCAAGGAGGAATAACATCTTGTAGGAGTGAGAATGAGCCAGTTGTGAGTGTGGGGGAAGTTCGTGAGGCATTGAGCAGAATGAAAGGGGGTAAGGCAGCTGGGATTGATGGGCTAAAGATAGAAACATTAAAAGCAGGAGGGGATATAGTTTTGGAGTGGTTGGTGCTATTATTTAATAAATGTATGGAAGAGGGTGAGGTACCTAGGGATTGGCAGAGAGTGTGCATAGTTCCTTTGTATAAAGGCAAAGGGGACAAAAGAGAGTGCAAAAATTATTCAAATTCAAATTGAAATTCAAATTTATTTATTTATTTGCAACTAGTACATTGAGATTATGTATTTACAATAATGGGTAGAAGTGCAAAGAGAGCCTCTATTATGCCTAGGCATTATGGGCTTGCTGAATACTTAATACTAAAGAAATTTATCATAGTTGTACAATAGTTCTGTTAATCATAAATGAATCTAATTGTTATGGTTCGAATCTTAATCTTTAGCCAGGTTAGTGTACTCTGTAACAAAACACTTCATAGAATGAGAAGGTACTTCCAAACTTAGAAATGTAAGACACAAATAATAGTTACTCAATCTTTCAAGTTTCTTTTTATTTATAAGCTTAAATGCTTCCTAGATATTCATAAATATCTATTAAATATCACTTTGTCAGAAACTTTCATTCACATAAGAAAACGTTTAAGTGGAATGTACATCATAGACCCCTTCCAGAGACTTTGTCAGTATGGTCACTACATTTGTTAATCATCGAAGAATAGGACAGCTTCCTCATTAATGACATTATTTAAACATGAGTATATACATTGAGAAGGAATACCTTCACCGAGTAACACCCTGGCATAAGGTAAATATCACTTAGAGTTCTGTACTTGACACAGGTCGTCACATCATAATACTGAAGGTAAGTGTATATAGCTGTCCGCAGACTTCACTTCAGACTGTACCTCCAGCCAGTTCAGGAGTTTCTACAACACAATTCTCTATTCAAGTGAGAACTAGGAGGAGTACTAATGGGATTGCTAAGTCAGTGCTCACTGAGTTGGCAGAGAGAGCGAACCGACTCAATACAGTTAATCCCTACATGACATCAACTCACCAAAGGAGGGAGGGTAGAGCAGACTAAACTACCCTCCAAGGATATGTCTTGTTTCAACTCTCAGCCGGCTGTTACCTACCTACCACACTACTAAAAATACGTATATGTACATATATCATACCCGGGTATATTCATAATAATACATATCCCTAAACCAGATAATATTATAAACTAGTGGAATCTTTAATTTAGCTATTATTAAAGAAACCCCAAGTATAATATTAAGTGGATACATATACACACTATATAAGTCAATCTCCAAATGATCTTGGTCATAACACTATATAAACAAAGGATAGATTCATATTTTCAAAAATGCTTTTTATGAAACATGATTCAATTTCAGGTCTCCCTCAACATTCGCGTTTTCAACTTTCGCAGGCTTCACACATTCGCAAATTCCCAACTGCCAAATTCCCAGCTGCCAAATCATATTTAAGTTTACCGCCACGAGTCCTTACTACCCTCCCTCCGACCCCTGCAACTGGCAGCCAGCCCTCCTACCACTGTGTGGTGAGTGTTTTGCTTGTTCATTATTTGCTATTAAACTACAGTATAAATATTGTAAACCCATCCATGACTGCATATTAGAATGGCTATTCGGACAGGTATTGGAAGGTGACATCATGTGTTTACTCTTGAACACAGCAAAGAATCAAACATTTCTGCTACTGCTAATAATAATAATAATATTTTATTATTATTATCACAGTGGCCGATTCCCACCAAGGCAGGGTGGCCCGAAAAAGAAAAACTTTCACCATCATTCACTCCATCACTGTCTTGCCAGAAGGGTGCTTTACACTACAGTTTTTAAACTGCAACATTAACACCCCTCCTTCAGAGTGCAGGCACTGTACTTCCCATCTCCAGGACTCAAGTCCGGCCTGCCGGTTTCCCTGAATCCCTTCATAAATGTTACTTTGCTCACACTCCAACAGCACGTCAAGTATTAAAAACCATTTGTCTCCATTCACTCCTATCAAACACGCTCACGCATGCCTGCTGGAAGTCCAAGCCCCTCGCACACAAAACCTCCTTTACCCCCTCCCTCCAACCTTTCCTAGGCCGACCCCTACCCCGCCTTCCTTCCACTACAGACTGATACACTCTTGAAGTTATTCTATTTAGCTCCATTCTCTCCACATGTCCAAACCGCCTCAACAACCCTTCTTCAGCCCTCTGGACAACAGTTTTGGTAATCCCGCACCTCCTCCTAACTTCCAAACTATGAATTCTCTGCATTATATTCACACCACACATTGCCCTCAGACATGACATCTCCACTGCCTCCAGCCTTCTCCTCGCTGCAACATTCATCACCCATGCTTCACACCCATATAAGAGCGTTGGTAAAACTATACTCTCATACATTCCCCTCTTTGCCTCCAAGGACAAAGTTCTTTGTCTCCACAGACTCGTAAGTGCACCACTCACCCTTTTCCCCTCATCAGTTCTATGATTCACCTCATCTTTCATAGACCCATCCGCTGACACGTCCACTCCCAAATATCTGAATACATTCACCTCCTCCATACTCTCTCCCTCCAATCTGATATCCAATCTTTCATCACCTAATCTTTTTGTTATCCTCATAACCTTACTCTTTCCTGTATTCACTTTCAATTTTCTTCTTTTGCACACCCTACCAAATTCATCCACCAATCTCTGCAACTTCTCTTCAGAATCCCTCAAGAGCACAGTGTCATCAGCAAAGAGCAACTGTGACAACTCCCACTTTATGTGTGATTCTTTATCTTTTAACTCCACGCCTCTTGCCAAGACCCTCGCATTTACTTCTCTTTCAACCCCATCTATAAATATATTAAACAACCACGGTGACATCACACATTCTTGCCTAAGGCCTACTTTTACTGGGAAATAATTTCCCTCTTTCCTACATACTCTAACTTGAGCCTCACTATCCTCGTAAAAACTCTTCACTACTTTCAGTAACCTACCTCCTACACCATACACCTGCAACATCTGCCACATTGCCCCCCTATCCACCCTGTCATACGCCTTTTCCAAATCCATAAATGCCACAAAGACCTCTTAGCCTTATCTAAATACTGTTCACTTATATGTTTCACTGTAAACACCTGGTCCACACACCCCCTACCTTTCCTAAAGCCTCATTGTTCATCTGCTATCCTATTCTCCGTCTTACTCTTAATTCTTTCAATAATAACTCTACCATACACTTTGCCAGGTATACTCAACAGACTTATCCCCCTATAATTTTTGCACTCTCTTTTATCCCCTTTGCCTTTATACAAAGGAACTATGCATGCTCTCTGCCAATCCCTAGGTACCTTACCCTCATCCATACATTTATTAAATAATTGCACCAACCACTCCAAAACTATATCACCACCTGCTTTTAACATCTCTATCTTTATCCCATCAATCCCGGCTGCCTTACCCCCTTTCATTTTACCTACTGCCTCACAAACTTCCCCCACACTCACAACTGGCTCTTCCTCACTCCTACAAGATGCTGTTCCTCCTTGCCCTATACACGAAATCACAGCTTCCCTATCTTCATCAACATTTAACAATTCCTCAAAATATTCCCTCCATCTTCCCAATACCTCTAACTCTCCATTTAATAACTCTCCTCTCCTATTTTTAACTGACAAATCCATTTGTTTTCTAGGCTTTCTTAACTTGTTAATCTCACTCCAAAACTTTTTCTTATTTTCAACAAAATTTGTTGATAACATCTCACCCACTCTCTCATTTGCTCTCTTTTTACATTGCTTCACCACTCTCTTAACCAATCTCTTTTTCTCCATATACTCTTCCCTCCTTTCATCACTTCTACTTTGTAAAAACTTCTCATATGCTAACTTTTTCTCCCTTACTACTCTCTTCACATTATCATTCCACCAATCGCTCCTCTTCCCTCCCGCACCCACTTTCCTGTAACCACAAACTTCTGCTGAACACTCTAACACTACATTTTTAAACCTACCCCATACCTCTTCGACCCCATTGCCTATGCTCTCATTAGCCCATCTATCCTCCAATAGCTGTTTATATCTTACCCTAACTGCCACCTCTTTTAGTTTATAAACCTTCACCTCTCTCTTCCCTGATGCTTCTATTCTCCTTGTATCCCATCTACCTTTTACTCTCAGTGTAGCTACAACTAGAAAGTGATCTGATATATCTGTGGCCCCTCTATAAACATGTACATCCTGAAGTCTACTCAACAGTCTTTTATCTACCAATACATAATCCAACAAACTCCTGTCATTTCGCCCTACATCATATCTTGTATACTTATTTATCCTCTTTTTCTTAAAATATGTATTACCTATAACTAAACCCCTTTCTATACAAAGTTCAATCAAAGGGCTCCCATTATCATTTACACCTGGCACCCCAAACTTACCTACCACACCCTCTCTAAAAGTTTCTCCTAATATAATAATAATAATAATGATAATAAATACGATAGAATTGAAGAAGGAAATTGTACAAAAATACGAGGGCTGAAGCAGTGGTGGAGGAAGTGGTTGATACATCGTCAGTGTGGCTTTGTTTATGCTGGAGTGAGTATTAGTCTCCGTGCTCTTCCAAACATTTCACAATAATTCATTGTATTTGGTGCTTGTAGATTGTGACTGGAGTGGTTGAGGCAGTGGTAGAGGCAGTGGGTGAGGCAGTGGGTGAGGCAGTGGGTGAGGCAGTGGTAGAGGCAGTGGGTGAGGCAGTGGTAGAGGCAGTGGGTGAGGCAGTGGTAGAGGCAGTGGGTGAGGCAGTGGTAGAGGCAGTGGGTGAGGCAGTGGTATTTACTAACATATATGTTATAAATAATAATAGTACATGTTAATATTAATAACATTTATAATAATAATAATAAATGTTATTCATAATGTACTATTATTATTTATAACATATATGTTAGTAAATATCACTGCCTCTATCACTGCCTCTACCACTGTCTCACCCACTGCCTCTACCACTGCCTCTACCACTGCCTCACCCACTGCCTCTACCATTGCCTCACCCACTGCCTCACCCACTGCCTCATCCACTGCCTCACCCACTGCCTCTACCACTGCCTCTACCACTGCCTCTACCACTGCCTCTACCACTGCCTCTATCACTGCCTCTACCACTGCCTCAACCACTCCAGTCACAATCTACAAGCACCAAATACAATGAATTATTGTGAAATGTTTGGAAGAGCACGGAGACTAATACTCACTCCAGCGTAAACAAAGCCACAGTGACGATGTGTCAACCACTTCCTCCACCACTGCTTCAGCCCTCGTATTTTTGTTCAATTTCCTTCTTCAATTCTATCGTATTTATTATTATTATTATTTTTATATTATTATTATTATTATTATTATTATATTATTATTATCATCATTGTTATTATTATTATTATTATTATTATTATTATTATTATTATTATTATTATTATTATTATTATTATTATTATTAGCAGTAGCAGAAATGTTTGATTCTTTGCTGTGTTCAAGAGTAAACACATGTCACCTTCCAGTACCTGTCCGAATAGCCATTCTAATATGCAGTCATGGATGGGTTTACATTATTTATACTGTAGTTTAATAGCAAATAATGAACAAACAAAACACTCACCACACAGTGGTGGGAGGGCTGGCTGCCAGTTGTGGGGGGTCAGAGGGAGGGTAGTAGGGACTTGCAGTGGTGGAGGCAGTGGTATTTAATAACATACATGTTGTTAAGGCATAACGTATGTATTTAGTACAATTTACGACGTTTTCATGTATTTTATGATTGTTCATGGTTCAACAAGTTAAGGAAGCAGTATTGTATTATATTTCCCTACAATATATTGGGGCACCAAACATTCACAGTTTTTCAACATTCACGAGGCTCTTGATCCCTGTGGAAATTTATTTGGTCCCTAAAGTTCCACAGGACAGATACGGCGTACAAAGGGGGTCCCAGAATGGCCGTAATGGATTGGCTGAGCTGGATGGCCCTTAATAAACCCACCCAAACAAAAAGCATTCTCCCCGAGTTGGCGTGGTTGGTAAGCACTATTTAAGTTATAGATTTACCCTTCAGGGAAGGAGTAGGTAGTTTTACTGGTAGTACTCTAATATTACATTTACTAAGGCAACTGTTGATAATAATAATGTAGACCTAAGACCTTAACATAGGTAGTAATAGGCCGATAATGTAGGCAAACACTAGGTTAAGTTAGCTAGGGAGAACTGGCAGCCCTAGCTTGAAGGATGAGGCGCGGCTCTGGAAGACATGAGCTCTCCCTTCTGTAGACAGACACCAACTGGACAACACGTGCCGTGATCAGCAGACGGCGCCCCCCACGTGTCTTCACATTTGAGACCTGGGAAAATCTGGTAGAGGCACCTCGATGTACCGTAGATGACCTCCTCCGTCAGACCCATACAATAAGACAAAACCTCCACTTTCTCTTAGGATTTCTGGCCAGTGTCTGGGGAAAAATTGTGAGTGAGTTGAACTGTAGGCCTGTATGCAACTGGCAGTGCATGCCCAGTACGTACCAGTGTCTCGTGTCTACCTAGAAGCTAGTGTCTGTGTCTGCATAGTTGTACTAGGGGATACACACCCCCTTGGATATAGGAATTTCTGAGGTGCAGGCAGGTCACTAATAACGATTGAATATTGCAGGAATTAAAGCTCCCGGTTGCACGTGGTTTCTGAGGGGAAGTCCAAAGGGGCTAAGCTTAGGAAGGTTGAAGATCAGGATATTTGCTACAACACCAAGTAAGTTAGTCCTTTATACGTGCATGCAGGCGAGTTTCTTGCAACATCAATCATTTGTGAAAATCTGTCCTATAAGCCACTTGTGAGGCTGAGGTACCGACCTCAGAGCTCGGTGTCAACAGAGTTTGCCAGGGTAGGTGACTCACTTGGAGGCAGTCCACACAAATTTTCACAAAAGTGGTCCTTCGAAAACCGTGATGTGGAATAGCTAGGTTAAAATTAACATAGCTAGGCCACAGTTAGGAACCAGTTTAACAGAGTTATGTTAAGTTAGCACACCTAGGCCCAGAGTTACACAGAGGCTATGCCAAGCTGACTGTACACAGAAGTTATTATTTGCAGTAATTTACAGGCAGGCCACGTAGGCTAGAGAAGCTTGTGAATTTAATTATTTACAGTGATTACAAGTAATCCAGAGTAGGAGACGTGTGTTAATTACTTACAGTAGATTTGCAAGGTAGCCACAGTTAGGCTAGGCTTGTACAATAATTACAACAGTTATAGTAGCTAGGACAGATTTAACCTAGTTATTATTTACAGGGAGTTCTAAAAGCCAGGTTTAAGTTATAGCATACTAGTTAGGTTAGGATTTACCTTATCCAACCATCCACGCTAGACAGAGTAAACTTGGCAGTTAGGCCTAGCTATTTACATACATTATTTATTCATTTACTGTTTCACAAGTTGAATTGTTGAATTTACTTGTGCGAATTAAGTGATTTTTTAATTTGTATACTGCATTTTTATTGTGTGATTTTCATTGTCTTTGATTCATTTTAATGTGGGATTTGTGAATTGTACCTGAGACTAGGTTAAGTCTTGTAATTATTTGCTGACATTGTACAGGAAATTGCTAGGTTAAGCTTTCACATGGATACACATTTCAATTGGGATTTGAGAGCTAACAGTGTACATTTTTGATTCAGAGTAGAGTCAATATAATAAAGGGAGTTGTCAAGCTTGTTGAGAAGCCTTGAGACTCGTTCATTCTTGCCTAATACCATTCGTGCTGTGGGGTGGGCTAATTGAAGTACAAATTAGTACCGTGATCTTAACTAAACCGCAACTATGGTAGGTGAAGATGTAGTACCAGCTGTCCCAGCTCTAAGTCAATTAAAGCGGTCTATGGGAGCCTATAAGGGACGCCTGAGCAAAGCATGTGAGGAGTGTTGTATGGTCAGGCAAGATCAGGACGTAGACTGGGAGGAACTAGAGAGTTGCCTGAAACCTTTGGAGCAAAGACTGGAGGTCTTTGAGAGATCATTTATCCTTTATGAGACAGAGGCCTATATATTTTTTTTTATTATTATCACACTGGCCGATTCCCACCAAGGCAGGGTGGCCCAAAAAAGAAAAACTTTCACCATCATTCACTCCATCACTGTCTTGCCAGAAGGGTGCTTTACACTACAGTTTTTAAACTGCAACATTAACACCCCTCCTTCAGAGTGCAGGCACTGTACTTCCCATCTCCAGGACTCAAGTCCGGCCTGCCGGTTTCCCTGAACCCCTTCATAAATGTTACTTTGCTCACACTCCAACAGCACGTCAAGTATTAAAAACCATTTGTCTCCATTCACTCCTATCAAACACGCTCACGCATGCCTGCTGGAAGTCCAAGCCCCTCGCACACAAAACCTCCTTTATCCCCTCTCTCCAACCTTTCCTAGGCCGACCCCTACCCCGCCTTCCTTCCACTACAGACTGATACACTCTTGAAGTCATTCTGTTTCGCTATATACTACAGGTGAATCTGAATATTCAGTCGAAGTAGCACTGACAGACTATGACGAACGAAGGGCAGAGTGTAAAGCAGAGACGAGACTCTGCAGGCAATTAATAAAGACTTTGAAGGCAGGTACAGCAGGGGCAGCAAATGTTTCAAGGAACACGAACAACAGCACGCCTGTTAATGTGTTGCCCAGATTGCCCCAGTTGAATTTACCAACGTTCGACGGAGCCTTTTACAGAGTACATTGCTTTCTGGGATCAGTTTAAAGCCCAGATAGATGACAGAGATGATTTGTCAGATGCCGTCAAATTACAATATTTACGTTCACAGCTCAAGGGTAAAGCCTTGGACTTGGTCCGGCATTACCAAACCACCGACACCAATTACCAACATGCCAAAGACCAATTAAAGGACACGTTTGGCAACACTGAGGAGGTAAAGGTAGCTATACTTTATCGGTTGTTGGATCTAGAGGCTTGTCGCCATGACCGTCAGAGCCTAGAGAAGTTCCAAATCGAAGTTATGAGTTTGACGAATAGTCTTAAAGATTTACATGATTGGGGTAAGTCGGAATGGTTCATCAGTCAGGTGATTCAGAGGAAACTGACTGGCACTACAGTGCATGAGTTACACTTAAAATATCGGATGAATAGGTTCATGATACAACAAATTGTTGAGGGGTTGGGAGATCTCGTTTCTCATTTGAGTATAGGTGTGAGAGAAGAGTCACCACCATCGCCACATAAAAACCCAGAAAGTTACTCAAAGATCTCGAGAGATCAGTCTAAAGCTTGTACGACTAACGTTTGAGTGTACTATGGTAAAGAAGTGTCTAAGGTAAGAACCTCTAAGCAGAACTTTAGAGGCACTCATGCCAGAATACAGTGGACCCCCGCATACCGTTGGCATCACATAACGTTAAATCCGCATACCGATACATTTTATCGCTAAGATTTTGCCTCGCATACCGCTAAAAAACCCGCTCAACACTATTCGTCCGAGACGTGTCTAATGTGCGGCCTGAGCCAGCCTCACATGTTCCGCTGGTGGCATTGTTTACAAGCCAGCCTCCGCGGTAACATCCAAGCATACAATTGGAACATTTCGTATTATTACAGTGTTTTTGGTGATCATATCTGCAAAATAAGTAACCATGGGCCCCAAGAAAGCTTCTAGTGCCAACCCTGTGGTAAAAAGGGTGAGAAATATTGTCGAAATACTGTGGTACCATGGTCAGCTGCTGATGCTGCTGCTGCTGTAGCACTGTCAGCTGCTGCTGCTGCTGTAGCACTGTCAGCTGCTGCTGCTGCTGTAGCACTGTCAGCTGCTGCTGCTGCTGTAGCACTGTCAGCTGCTGCTGCTGCTGTTCCACCATCAGCTGCTGCTGCTGCTGCTGCTGCTGCTGTAGTACAGTCTGCTGCTGCTGTAGCACCATTGCTGCTGCTGTAGCACTGTCAGCTGCTGCTGTAGCACTGTCGTCTGCTGCTGCTGCTGCTGCTGTAGCACTGTCAGTTGCTGCTGCTGCTGCTGTAGCACCGTTGTTGGTGTGGCTTATTGAGAATACCAAGAAACAATTAACCCCAGAGGGTTAGCCACCCAGGATAACCCAAAAAAGTCAGTGTCATCGAAGACTGTCTAACTTATTTCTATTGGGGTCCTTAATCTTGTCTCCCAGGATGCAACCCACACCAGTCGACTAACACCCAGGTGAACAGGGAAAAATGCCTGGAACTAGTGCTCATGTTGGTGAATTTAAAGCCAGCAAAGGTTGGTTTGAGAGATTTAAGAATCGTAGTGGCATACACAGTGTGATAAGGCCTGTTCTGGAAGAAAATGCCAAACAGGACCCACAGTACTCAGGAGGAAAAGGCACTCCCAGGACACAGTGTCTCATCAGTCATTGCTGCATCTTCAATAAAGGTAAGTGTCATTTATTCTTCATTTAGTAGAGTAGTACATGCACAATATATATTGTGCATGTACTACTCTACAATTGTGCATGTATCCTTCTCTTTGTGTGTAGGAAAATGTATATTTCATGTGGTAAAATTTTTTTTTTCATACTTTTGGGTGTCTTGCACGGATTAATTTGATTTCCATTATTTCTTATGGGGGAAATTCATTCGCAAAACGATAATTTCGCATAACAATAAGCTCTCAGGAATGGATTAATATCGTTATGTGGGGGTCCACTGTATGTGTGTTCTGTGAAGGCGAACACGCTAGCACGAGTTGCCCAGAGTATATGACACTGAGCAGTAGGCAACAGAGACTAAGGGAGTTGAGACTCTGCTTCAAGTGTTGTGGGGAACACTTTGCGAGAGACTGTGGCACCCAGCTCAGTGAGTGTCGGGTCTGTTGCAAAGGTAAGCACCATACTGCACTATGTCCCAATAATTTAAGGGAACCCCAGGCTAGTAGGGATATCTCTCAGGTAGAGATAGAAAGTGAGCCCGAGCCTGAAATGGTAGCCAGCGTGATTAGTGGGAGTGAAGTCTCTAATCCGAGTGAGAATCACGGAGGTGCTGCCCTACCTACAGTCATGGCAAAGGTTGTGAATGGGCACAGGTCCGAAACAACCCGATTATTCTTTGACCCAGGAGCACAAGTATCCTTGATAACAAAGAAGTTCGTGGCTAAATTAAAGTTGAAGGCCACAAAGAAAGTTAGTATGATGTTGGGAGGGGCTATAAGTCAGGTCCCACCCAAATCTTATGATGTGGTGGATGTCACAGTCAAATTAGGTGGACATCGCAGAGACATTACAGCCGTGGTGGTGGAGACGCTACCCACGGCAATTACATTATTATTATTAAAGATTAGCCGGTATTCTCCCGGCCCGGGCCTTCTCCAAGTGGTGGCCCGACCTTGGCTCCCTCTTTAGGGAGTGTCTGAGACCTAAGTCTCCCATGGGAGGAGGCACAAGTACCTCCTCATCTTTGGGACCAATTGTCCCCAGGCCTAGCCACAAGCTAGGCCTCTCTGGTCTGCCATCCCCGCCCCAAGGGGGAAAATGGGAATGACAGTCTTATGAGCTAAAGGCTCGGGCTCAGGCACCTACCCTACCCTACCCTAGAAGGGTTAGGCATGGTATCGATCTTGGCAATTACAGCGAGAGGTCTTGCTGCAGCAGCTAAGCGATTGAAAGACCTTGACGTGAAGCTGGAAGACCAGGGAATTACCACTGACACAGTCAGAAATGTAGGTATCCTGGTGGGAGCCAATCATATAGATGACTTCCTGTCTACATGGCAGACGTTTAAGGAAGGAATTGGTTTATACAGATCCCCAGGAGGATACATCATAGGCGGCAGGATTCCACCTGAATTCCCTGCCACGCCAGATAGAGGAGAAGCTGTCCCCATGATAGCTGGGGGAGTAGTGATAATGAATACCAGTATACACGATGAACTGCCAGGGAAGCTGAACCAGGTAGGGAGTGATGAACACTCGGCCACCTTGGGAAAACACTTGTACAGGGTACGTAAAGAGGGAGATAGATTCCCATTAAATCCAGGGAACCTCGTATCAGTGGGATGAAAGGCTACCAAGGCATGTGGGCCACTGGGTGGGAAAGTACAGAGCTGCTCAGTTAAGGCTAGACATACGAAAGACGTTAAAGTTAAAGGAAAGGGTGCTAAGACCACCGGAACCAACAAGTTTACACCCCCAGAGGACCACGCATGGGAAACTGGACAGTTGAAGTTAGACCGGAGTCTGCTCGACGAGAGTGGCCGGACAGCACTCATGTCCAGGGTCTGCCGTGGGGGCTCGCGGAAGGTGAACTTGATTTAGACTTAGTACCTACCTTCGCCGGTGGGAGGATGTGGAAACTTATTTGGTCCCTAAAGTTCCACAGGACAGATACGGCATACAAAGAGGGTCCCAGAATGGCCGTAATGGAACGGTTGAGCTGGGTGGTCCTTAAACCCACCCAAACAAAAAGCGTTCTCCCCGAGTTGGCGTGATTGGTAAGCTCTATTTAAGTTATAGATTTACCCTTTAGGGAAGGAGTAGGTAGTTTTACTGGTAGTACACTAATATTAGGTTTACTAAGGCAACTGTAGATAATAATAATGTAGACCTAAGACCTTAACATAGGTAGTAATAGGCTGATAATGTAGGCAAACACTAGGTTAAGTTAGCTAGGGAGAACTGGCAGCCATAGCTTGAAGGATGAGGTGCGGGTCTGGAAGACACGAGCTCTCCCTTCTGTAGACAGACACCAACTGGACAACATGTACCGTGATCAGCAGACGGCGCCTGTTATGCAGAAAAGGTGGGATACCTGGGGGCGGGTGCCTTGTCTAAGGGCAAAGGTAAAAGTTACACACATCTCAAGCATAAACAGGCCACCCAGGGCTTTCCCAGCAAAACAGAAAGTGCTAAACCAGTATGTGTTACTTCAATGGGTTGGTTAACAGAGGGTTAGGCAAAAATCCCAGTTAGGAAAATATATCTATTTACTCAACATTACACTATATACACACTCTAAAAACACCTTAATCCTAAACGCCCAAATTAGGGTACACAAGAAACAGCTGGCTGGAGGTCCAGCCACCATAACCACTAGGCCTAGTCAGCGCCAGGCCATCACTACTCCACTACAAACCCCATTTCTTATTTCCTCACTCCTCCCACAGCATCCTGACCATGTCAGAGCCTGGGTGAACATACAGGTAAGCCATAGAAGAGCCTATGGCTTGGGTTAGCTAAACAAAAGGAGTACACGACTACAAACTTCGCTTAAATACACAGGATCTCCGATGCCAGCCTCCACACCATGCTGACTCCACGTGACTCCACAAGCCACGCTTACTCCGCATACCCAAACACACTTGGAAAATAACTACCTAGAAGGATTTCTTTATAATTACAGTTAGAGCACTTCACAGTGCCCCCAAATGCACATTATGAATTATAAAATTATTATTTACAATTATAACATTCATACTATTATGGCACACTTCTCCACTATATGTACATTACGATGTCATGCAGAACCCTGCATGAGTGAGACCATAGGTCACACTCTGCTAGCGGGGTCCCTACGGACACCGCTAGGCAAAAAGAAAAAGAAAGAAAATAAACTCCCATATTAAGGTCTCAGGCAATGGGCAAAAATGAATGCTAACTGGGGAATGGCCACCATACAATCACAGTCTTTTGGTACTACAAATATGCAATATTAAACTGAGGTACTAGATTGCAGACATGTGAAACTCGCCGAACATAAAAGTGATCAAGTTCTATGTCAAACGAGCTCACAGTCACACTCTTAGACAACTGTGTTAGGAAAAGGCACCGTCACAACTCAGCACTGGCCAGGCACTGGCGTTGTTGCATTTTACCTAAATTACATCAAGCAAACTTATAAACGAGCAAGTTAACTTTGTACAAAAGTGCCCCTGAGGAATGCCATTTTATGAAGTAACACCAAAGTTCAGTATGTTGCAAGGCAGACCAAACTGTATGTGCCACCAAAAAAATTTTTGAACAGTAAGTACATTTTCCAGGAGTAGTTCAAAGAAAAGAAAAACAGATTTTACAAGTTAAATTCTACTTAGAAAGCAACATGACATTATCACTCCCATCTCACAGCAATTTTTCGTAAACAAAACTGGTTCCCCATGACACACCTCTGTGAGAATTAGGAGAGCACAGGAGAGGGAAAATATCAGGCCCCAAAAACAACGGGTAGATAGTCACATAAATCTTGTTGGTGGGACTGTGGCCGTAAAACCCTGGAGTCATCACTGAAGACCCCCAAAAGTTGGACCTCCCAGGCTGACACCTACATGTCATTCCAAGGACCCTGGAGTCACCCCAGCAGTGATCCAAAAAGGAAAATTTGAAAAGAGTCCAGGAGAACCAAAACACCTTGGATCAAGAGACATGACCCAAACAGTGGAGGGCATCACCTCCAGCCCCACATTCCCTAAAACGATAGGTCCAACAGTCCCTATACCAACATAAAACAGAGGCGAGGCATTCCAGCCAACACCTTAAAAAAAAAAAAAGTAGCATACCTTACCTAGGCATGGCACTTGATGTGACTACCCCCCAAAACACACACACACTAGGGAATCCTGATACCTCCAGCTCCAGCTCACCCTGCCCTTCTCCTTTGGGTGGTCCAGGGTTCCATCTACTCGTCTACCGCAAATCACTGCAAAATAAGAATAGATAAGTGATCTATACACTACATCGTGCACTTGAAATATGAGACAAGGCATCAGCAACCACATTCTCCGCTCCCTTCACATAATGAATCACAAGATTAAGAGGTTGGAGAAACAAGGCCCCCCTCATAAGTCTCTGACTGTGGTTCCTCATTAAGTGAAGGAAACATAAAGGATTATAGTCACTATACACAGTTATAGGGTGAACTACTGATGATATATACACCTCAAAATGTTGCACGGCCAACAATAAAGCAAGAGCCTCCTTTTCTATGGTAGTATAACTTCTTTGGTGCCTGTTACTTTTTGCCGAGAAGCAGCCGAGTGGCATTACTTGCCCTGCTCTACCCTGCAACAAGACTTCCCCAACCCCTGTATCATTTTGCAAAATCTGGGGTGGGTAACTCAGGATTATACATAAAAGATCTTGAGGGTTAATGGCATACAAAAGGTTCATTTACAGAGATATTAAAGTTACAAATATGGGTGTGTCCTTGGCACACATGGTCATGGGAATCAGATGATCCCCCCATGGTTCATTCACACACTTTGCATGTAGTTCATAAAGAGGAGACAAAACCTTATTTCTTAAATGTACCTGGCGGCAGTCAGTGCACGTGTTCAAGGTATCACCTAGTGTGCGACCAGTAAAAGACAACATCCACCGACTCTCGCTGGATACAAACACATTCTCTAGAAATAAACACTTCACTTCCTTCAGGGAACCTATTTCACCCCAGCTTACATCATGCCAGGCCTGCTGACATTGCACAAATTCCGAAACCTCTACCTCATGGGGGTTAACATGGCCCCATTTTTCAGCATCCCAAAACTCTTTCACTAAGGTGCACCATGGCTGAGCCAACACTACAACTCATCTTTCAGAAGATCCAAGTCTTCCACAATCTCTTACAATTTTCCTGCTTACATTATCTTTCTCAGGGACCTTATCCACCATCATTTTGAAGCTACCACACAGTTCCATCATAGCCTTCCCAGGACCCGACTCCAATGCCAATCCCATCTCTCCAGCTTCCAGAATGTGTAGCACCACCTCATGGTCCCATGTCATCCAAGGCGGACTGGCAGGCTGGTGCACTAGTGCCATCGACCTCATCTTAGCCAAGCAGTTTCTGAAACGGAGATAAAACACCGTGGGGGAAACATCACCATCCTCAAGTAGCACATGGCTTAATAATTCCAGAGTGCTTCCCCACACAGTAATGAAAAGGAGGGGAATTCCCTCCTCCCAGTCCTTCTGGTACTGGGTAAAACAAACATGCATTGCCCTGAGAGACTGGGAAAACCATGGTGCTTTCCTTTGACTCCTAGGATGATATACATTGGTAAATTTAACCTCAAGTAGGCCTCTCAAAACTACATGACATTTCATAAAATATGACTTCTGGGCAATTTGTGCAAAGCCTAAGAGACAAAAATGTTTCACCAGAAATCTCAAAACCACACACACAAAATTATTCAGTAAGGGTATAGACTCTGGTAACCTGTTAGAAAAGGAATTTATTAATAAACACCGATTATTTAGCTCTCCCGTCTTAACACTGAAATGCTGTTCCTTCAGAATCTGTAAAAAATACTGACAAAGACACTTTAATAGTTCTGCTGCGGCCACATAAGCACAGGTCCTCTTAAAAAGAGTCTTGCTCATTTGATCAACTCTGCAAAATAAACACTTGGTAAATTTGGGAACCACATCCTCCGCAACAGCTGATAAATGAATAGCATTCCGGAGGTCACAACCTTCCTGGGCCTCACTCAGCTGCTGCAGAGTCAGGGGATTTTTTCCCACATCAGCACCAAGACCAGATTCTGGTTGAGCCGGTTCATCACTGCTCAGAGTCTCCTGCAGGTCAGACTCAATGAACAGGCTGCCCAGGCCCAAACCATCACCACAGTGTGCAGAAGGGTCACAGGGAGGCACAGCTCCTGCCTTGTTCCCCTGTTTAGTCCTAGAGCACACTGAAAAATTTTCAGGCACCGTCGCTCCAATTAGGTCATTACCACCTTGTAAAGCAGGGTCCTGCAAAACCAAACATTCCTCACTTTTGAGGAGTCCCACAACATTGTTGCCTATTAGAAGGTCAACTCCTGCAAAAGGTACATCTTCTGCAATACCTACAGGTAGGTACCCAGACTGGTATGAAGACTCTACCCATAGCCTGTGCACTGGAGTCCTGACAGGGACTCCAGTTATCCCTTTAAGAAAAATGTCCAATCCGGTGTAGGTGTCATCCGACACTGGCAATACACCCCTGCGAAGCAAGGTGTATGTGCTACAAGTGTCCCTCAAAGACATAACACCCGTGACCCTACCTTCATTTTGGTGTAAGGCCACAGTAGACTTACTTGAATAGACCTTCATCCGAGGGTGTAAGACAGCTGGTCTTCTTTGGATACCTTGGGGCAAGACTGCAATGCAAGCAATATCATGTGTAACTGGTGTATTTACTGGAGAAGCATCTGCTGCAGCCTGGTCCCTAAGCATCTTCCGACAATATGGCTGCAGGTGGCCCTGTTTATTGCAATATGTACAGTGATAAGGTTTAAAAGCCCCCTGCACACTTAACATAAGCTGGGGCCCATGATCTTGGGGAACTGGACTCTTTCTACCTGTCCCCGGTAGTCCTGGACCTGTGACAACTGACTTAAAACCTTCTCGGGTAGGTACTGGAAAATTAGGCTTATTAAAACTCTGGTGGTTATTAGGCTGGTAAATGGGTGGCTTAAATTTCTGAAATTTCTTATTCTTATTGGCGGGTGGAGAAAACTTACCATTATTAGTGTGTGTGGGGTGGTAACTACTACCAAATTTTTGGTTAGCTAAAAATCTGTCACCCAGCTCTAAAGCATTATTAAAATCATAATGATCCTTCTCCTCAAGATATGCCTTAAGGTCAGGAGGAACATTTCTCAAAAGATCCTCTAACAAAATTAAGGTAATTACACCCTCATAATTGCCTACCACCCCCTTTGAGCGACACCACCTATTTAAAAGTGACATCTTCTCCTTACCATATTCCACCAAAGACTGCCCTGCTTGAAACTTTAGTCCTCTAAACTTCTGCCGGTACCTTTCCGGCAACATTTGATAAGCCAGTAAAACTACCTCTTTTAGTTTATGATAATCAGAAAAGGCCGATCCTTCTAAAGAACTAATGGCCTGTAACCCTTTACCAACTAATTGGGTTCTTGCTAATGTTGCCCATTCCTTTTCCAGCCAAACTTGGGATTTGGCCGTGCTTTCAAATAACAGAAAAAACTGGTCTGGATCTTTCTCTAGAAATTTGGGCACTAATTTTATGGCTTTATCCAAATGAAAAACATCTACCCTTGTGTCTGTGGCTGGGTGAGAAGCAAGCTGCCTCTCTTTAGCTCTTTCTTGAGCCCTAAGCTCCTCTAAGGCTCTCTGTTCTTGGATCTTTGTACATTCAATCCTTAACCGTTCCTTTTCTTCCGCAACTAGGGCTAATTTCATTCGTAAAATTTCTACTTCCTTACCCAGGTCCCTAACATGGGAATTTGATTCAATGTCACCATCCAAATACATGTCATCCCCAGAATTTTCACTAGTGTCAGCCATTTTGGGAAACAATAGCACCAAATCTTGCTATTAGCCACAGAACTTACTGATATAAAATAATAAAGCACATAGCAAAGTACATACACTGAAGTAGTATATTCACAAGGAGTGATTGTCATGTGACTCCCTAAAATTAAACAGGATTGCACACAAGAAAATCCTGGCAGAAAAAATCGAGCTACTGCACCTGCAAAGGAAAATTATTCCCAGAAATTTAGGTAAGCATAATGTCCCCCAAAATCAGCAAGACTGTACCTGCAAGGGAAATTATGCACAAAATATCAGGTATTAATAACACCCTAAAAAATCAACAAGATGGCACAGAAAGGTAAATTATTCACAGAGTATTAATTAATAAGAACACCCTAAAAATCAACAAAGTTGCACACAAAGGTAAATTATGCAAAGGGTATTAGTTAATAACAACACCCTAAAAACCAGCAATATTGCACACAGGTAAATTGTTCACAGGGTATTAGTTAATAACACCCAAAAAACCAGCAAAGTTGCACACAAAGTTAAATTATGCACAGGGTATTAGTTAAAAATAACACCCTAAAAACCAGCAGTATTGCGAACAAAGGTAAGTTATTATTTTAGTGTGAGTGTTATAGTGAATGCTTCCTCTGACCAACCCAGTAAAGAATGGTTATTTATTTTCCAGGTTGCAAACTTGAATTACCACATAAAATTGTATAATTCTCCCTCCTTGGGGGTGAGTGCCTTGTCTAAGGGCAAAGGTAAAAGTTACACACATCTCAAGCATAAACAGGCCACCCGAGGCTATCCTAGTCAAAACAGAAAGCGCTAAACCAGTATGTGTTACTTCAATGGGATGGTTAACAGAGGGTTAGGCAAAAATCCCAGTTAGGAAAATATATCTATTTATTCAACATAACACTATATACACACTCTAGAGACACCTTAATCCTAAACGCCCAAATGAGGGTACACAAGAAACAGCTGGCTGGAGGTCCAGCCACCATAACCACTAGGCCTAGTCAGTGCCAGGCCATTACTACTCCACTACAAACTCCATGTCAGAGACCATGTCAGAGATCTGGTGAGCATACAGGTAAGCCATAGAAGAGCCTATGGCTTGGGTTAGCTAAACAAAAGGAGTACACAACTACAAACTTAGCTTAAATACACAGGATCTCCGACGCCAGCCTCCACACCATGCTGACTCCACGTGACTCCCCAAGCCACGCTCACTCCGCATACCCAAACACACTTGGAAAATAACTGCCTAGAAGGATTTCTTTATAATTACAGTTAGAGTACTTTACAGTGCCCCCAAATGCACATTATGAATTATAAAATTATTTACAATTATAACATTCATACTATTATGGCACACTTCTCCACTATATGTACATTACGATGTCATGCAGAACCCTGCATAACAGCTCCCCCCACGTGTCTTCACATTTGAGACCTGGGGAAATCTGGTAGAGGCACCTCGATGTACCGTAGATGACCTCCTCCGTCAGACCCGTACAGTAAGACAAAACCTCCATTTTCTCTTAGGATTTCTGGCCAGTGTCTGGGGAAAAATTGTGAGTGAGTTGAACTGTAGGCCTGTATGCAACTGGCAGTGCATGCCCAGTACGTACCAGTGTCTCTTGTCTACCTAGAAGCTAGTGTCCATGTCTGCATAGTTGTACTAGGGGATACACACCCCCTTGGATATAGGAATTTCTGAGGTGCAGGCAGGTTACTAATAACGATTGAATATTGCAGGAATTAAAGCTCCTGGTTGCACATGGTTTCTGAGGGGAAGTCCAAAGGGGCTAAGCTTAGGAAGGTTGAAGATCAGGATATTTGCTGCAACACCAAGTAAGTTAGTCCTTTATACGTGCATGCAGACGAGTTTCTTGCAACATCAATCATTTGTGTAAATCTGTCCTATAAGCCACTTGTGAGGCTGAGGTACCGACCTCAGAGCTCGGTGTCAACAGAGTTTGCCAGGGTAGGTGACTCACTTGGAGGCAGTCTAGACAAATTTTTACAATCCCATAACCCTCATGAATGTTGAGGGAGACCTGTCAACGATGGACAATAGGTTCAAAAGTATACATTGGAATTATGTTATGGGGATATAACATTGTGATTTGCTAAAAGTAGTATTCAGTATGAGAATGCTACAATTTGGTGTATTGAGTATTTAGTCTAGGGTGATTCAGAAGCTTTTGAGAAGTCTTAAATTGATTTTCAGACCTGGTGACTTCAGTATTTTTTGGTAATGAATTCCAGATTTTGCCCTTTATGTGCATAGAGTTTTTACACAGTGTGATATGGACACGGGGTACATCAAAAAGAGATCTGTGTCTTGTGTTATGGTCGTTTGTCCTGTTAAGGTTGGTGAGAAGTTTAAGTGGAGGGTTTATATTTGAGTGTATGTAGTAGGCACATGAATAAGTATGGATGTTCTTTATGGTGAGCAGATTTAGGCTTCTGAATATTGGTGGAGTATGCTGTCGGGAGTGGGAATTTGTTATTCTGACTGCAGATTTTTGCCGTGTTATTAGTGGTCTTGGGTTATTTAACCCTTTGACTGTCGCGGTCGTATATGTACGTCATGGGAGATACCGTGTTTGACGTATCTATACGCATAAATTCTAGCGGCTTCAAATCAAGCGGGAGAGGGCTGGTAGGCCTACACGAGAGAGAATGGGTCTCAGTGGTCGGTGTGCACCCTGTGAAAAAAATCTGGGACTCAGCGGTGCATTGTGGGAACGCCATCTTGGTAGTCCATTTTCACCATGCCTCGCGATAAGAAGTTCCTCACTCCTCGGCGGATTGGAGGTCTTTTGTTCCCAAGTGATAGCTCAAACAGTGATGATAGTGTCAGTGAAAGTGAATTCCCTGGTTTTGAAGCGGGTGTGACCGAGAAAATTACCCAGGATAACATAATTAGTGATGAAAACCCAGATGACCCACAACCATCCACCTCTGGTGCTGGGCCGGCTCGTTCATGTTCACCTGTACCAGGACGAAAGAGGAAACTATTTGCCCATGTACAAGACTCAGATGTGAGCAGTGCAAGTGATAGTGATAGTGATTTCAAGGTTATTGAAAGCACTTCTAGTTGTGACAGTGAGGGTGAATATTCCCCAGTGAAGCGGCAGTATATACGACGTCGCATGCGGTCTGGTAGTGTGCCATATGCTCTTCCAAGAGGAAGGAGTACATCTCGGAGCACATCCCGTGGCCCTACACCACGTCCTGATAGTGAAGATGACGATATTGTTACGATGGGTATAAATGATGTGAGTGAGGCAGCAGGCGGTGGTGGTGATAGTGACGGTGCCATGAGTCATGTGACACCAGCAGCGGGCCACGCTAGTGCCCGCGCTGCTGACTCTGCACAACTACAACCCGCCTCGGCCGACCCCACACTCTCACAACCACAACCACAACCTGCACAACCACAATGACATTACAATATCCAGAACGCACCAGCTGACCGCATCTGGGATTGGCATCAAGATGACGAGTTTGTTCCCAATCCCCATGACTTTGATGAAGGACAAAGTGGAATACGGCCATCATGTACACTTGGGAACAATCCCACTGAACTGGAATGCTTTCAGTTGTTCTTCGATGAACCCCTGATGGACATTATTGTCAGGGAAAGCAATACATACTATGAGTACACCATGGCAAACACTATTCTGTCACCAAGATCACGCCTACACCAGTGGAAGGACACAACTGTGGCAGAGATGTATCTGTTCTTTGCCACAATAATGCTTATGCCACATGTGTATAAGCATAGTGTCAACACATACTGGGCGACAGACCGCCTGATTTCAACCCCTGCTTTCAGTGACATTATACCAGTGAATAGATTTGTGTTACTGTTACGTATGTTACACTTTTCAGACAAAACCAGGCCTGACAGAAGCGACAGGTTATATAAGATCAGACGTGTGTTTATGTACCTGAAACAAAAGTGCTGTATGTATTTTTATCCCTTCAGGAAGCTTGTTATTGACGAGTCTTTGATTTTGTTCAAAGGAAGACTCTCATTCAAGCAGTATATACCAAGCAAGAGGAAATGCTTTGGTATAAAGTTATTTGTTCTGTGTGATTGCAAAACTGGTCTGGTTTTGGATATAATTGTGTACACTGGCGGTAAAACAATGGAAGATACCAGGAAGTTACTGGGTATCTCTGGTGATGTGGTTAGAACAATGATGGAGCCATATCTTGGTAAGGGGCATATTTTATATACTGACAACTGGTACACAAGCCCTATACTCGGTGATTTCTTGCGAGTGAACATGACAGATGTGTGTGGCACAGTGCGTAGAAATCGTAAACATATGCCTAGGTTCGAAGCTGGCAGTCGTAGAGGTGAAGTGCAGGTGTTTGCTGCCAATGACATCATGGCATTTCGGTGGCATGACAAACGTGATGTCACACTGCTGACATCAGTTCACCGACACGAAATGGTAGAGACTGGCAAGCAGAATAGAGAGACCAATGAACCTATTGTAAAACCTGCAGCTGTGATGGATTACAACCTCAATATGCGCTTAGTGGACAAATGTGACATGCAGATTGGGTTTGCTGACTGTGTTCGCAAGAGTTATAAGTGGTACATAAAACTGTTTTTCCATCTTCTTGACATTTCCATGCTGAATGCTTATAATATGTATAAGTTGAAGACCAAGAACAAACCCAAATATGGTGAATTTTGTTTGTCAGTCATCAGACAAATAATATTCAAGTACCAAGAAACAACACCTGCAATAGACCAGCGCCCACGAAATTATCAACACATGTCCTCTCGTCTGAGGCCTGGTGATCACTACCCCATACCACTGCCTGCTACTACTGCCAAGAAAAATGCTCAGAAGAGGTGTTTTGTCTGTGGACATACCACAAAACGCCCACAAAAACGCAGAGACACTCGTTTTATGTGTGAGGAGTGTAAGACACCATTGTGCTTATACCCATGTTTCAAAGAATTCCACAAGCTGCAGCACTTCTAATAAAGTGTCCAGTGATTGTACATATGTATATATATTATAAAGCAATCGTAATAAACATTTGTTTACATTGTTTGTTTGTGTAAACAAGTTTTAGCAACATTATAATGATACGAGTGTTTTTGCTATAATTGTGTTACATTCAACGAGTGTATATTTGAACATTGCAGAATAATTTGGTCTCACAGGCCACAAAAGTTATGTGAAAAAATAAAATAGTGAAAAAAACAAGAAACCATCAAATACAAGTAAATAAAAGTTTACCGGGTGAGCGGCAGTCGCCGCTCAGCAGATCAATTTCAGCAAAGTTCAGGACTCTATATCTCGGTAAGTACTGATGGGAAAAAATTTTTTGGGGGACTAAAACAATTAGAAAAATAATCTTAACATTTTCATAAGAAAAAATAATTTTTTTTTTTCGAATATTTTGCGACACCAGGAGACACTTCAGGATTGGGCCCTTCGACAGTCAAAGGGTTAATGTTGTTGATCCCCATGCACAAATTCCATATGTGAGATAAGGGTAGATGAGTGAATGATACAGTGCAAGGAGAGTTGATTGTGGAACATAGTACCTTATCTTTGATAGTATGCCTACTGTCTTAGAGATTTTCTTGGAAATTTGTTGTATATGTGTCTGAAATTTGAGGCTACTGTCAAGGTGGATTCCTAGGAATTTTCCCTCTGTGAGTCTTGTGATGGGTGATCCATTTAGCTTTATGTTAAGTAGAACATTTGCAGGGTCTGTTTCCAAACTGAATGAAATAGGTTGTGTCAGTATTCAGGGTAAGTTTATTAGTCATCATCCAGGCAGATATTTTCTGCAATTCAGCATTGACAGTGTTGGTGAGTATGACTGAGTTTGGGTGGGAGAAGATGTATGTAGTGTCATCTGCAAATAATATGGGTTTGGGTAGCTGTGATGCATTCGGTAGGTCATTGATGTAGATGAGAAAGAGGAGTGGTCCAAGGACACTTCCCTGTGGAACTCCTACTGTGATTGGTGGAGTAGAAGAATTTGCACCATTTGTGTACACATACTGGCTTCTGTTACTAAGGTATGACTTTAGGTAGTTGAAGGACTGGCCGCTTATACCAGTATATTTAGTGTGCAGCAATTCATTGTCGACTGTATCAAAAGCTCTACGTAAATCAATGAAAATTCACAGTGGGACTTCTTTCTTCTTGAGAACAGTATATATTAGTTCTAGCATGTGTACAATAGCATCATTTGTGCTTTTATTATTCCTGAATCCAAACTGACAGGGGTTTAGCATGTTGTGTGAGACGAGGTAGGAATAGATCCATCTATGAATTAATTTTTCAAAGATTTTAGAGAGCAGTGGTAAGTTAGATATTGGTCTGTAGTTATTCAAGTTAGCATGGTCACCTCCTTTGTGGATTGGGGTGTCCCTCACTATTATGAGAATTGCTGGGAAGGTTGAAGAATCAATGGATTTGAAGAGTGTTGCAATAATTGGTGACAATACCTGAGAAGCTTTTTTTGTACATAAATGTCTCCTGCCTTGTTTTTAAGGGTGTTGATGATGAGCGAGACTAATGTTGGGTTGGTAGGAGCTAGGAATAGTGTATTCAGGTAGTTGCCCTTATGGTAGTCTGATGAACGGGTGTTTGAGCTTGGGATTTTACATACTAGGTTCTTTCTGTGGTGGAGAAGAAAACATTGAGTCTGCTGTTTCAGTTGGTGGATTAGATTTTGCCACCGAAGTGGCTAGTTTATTGTGCACCCCATATCCATCCTGTGGACGGTAGCGCGAGAGCATATGGATACACAAAAGGCCTAGGAACTAGGCCCCAAAGAGTTAACAGGAATACATATGGATTTATATCTACATATCTATAGTTCACTTATCTGTTACAAGCAAATTTAGGAAATTTGCTTAGTATATCTGGTATCTTATTTTCATTAATAAGATATCTTGACATGTCACATAGGTTATTATACTGTCTGTCTCTGTATTCCTCAATAAGTGGACAATTAAGCACATAGTGTTCAAGAGAGTGACCATATGCCTGATCACATAATTTACATTTAGTTTGATCATCATCTGTGTGTCTCCCAAACTGCCAGAAGTACTTGTAACCAAGCCTAAGCCTGGCCACTACAACATCAGTCAGTCTGTTCACATTGCAAGTTGCTCCATAAACATACTTATCTACGTTCATGTTATCATAGTGGGTTATAGATCTACTCAGGCTTCTAACTGCATTCCTATAACAATCATTTTCATTATTTACTTCTCTCCTAATATTATTCCTAATGCTAGACACAGTTATACCAAAGTTATATTCTACATTCTCCTTCTCGATACTCTTCTTGGCTAACATATCAACTTTATCATGAAGGAGTAATCCAATGTGTGATGGGATCCATAGCAATTGTACATTAATTCCTTTGTCCCTAATTTTTGAGTATCTATACCTGGCTTCCCCAATGAGCATGTTGTTGGAGTCATTATATGAGCCAAGAGCCTTCAATGATGACATAGAATCAGTAATGATGATAGAGTCAAGCTCAGTGTCATAGGTTAGCTTTAGCGCCATTAGGATTGCAAACAATTCAGTTTGCAGTGTAGACGCCCAGTTGTTAATTCTTATGCCTAACTCAACAAATTTATTATCGTTCTTAACTAGGGAGGTGGCAACAAGAGCAGATGCAGCCCTGCCAGAAGACTCCTGTTTAGATCCATCAGTGTATATAACTTGTGATAACTTGTTACTACCAGCTAGGTGAGAAATTTCTTCTTGAGCAGTTGCTCTAACAAGAGATTTAAGGAAGGGATTACTAGCAATGAGCTTCTTGGGAGGGACTTGTAGGTATGTGATATTAAATGAACACATCTTCCATGGAGGGGTGAAATGCTCTTGTTGCCTACAGTGATACAGTTCATGCAGGTTATAAAACTTAATGCAATTGCACGTTTTCACAATCCATTTAGATCTGTGTGTATTTACCTCTAGACACTTGGTAAGATTCACTGTGACAGTGTCTGGTTCGTTTCTCAACATTCTAATACCGAGTACAGTGTTAATTTCAACAATCCTATCACTGATACTAGAAATACCAAGCTCCTTCCTCATGTTAAGAACTTTTGTAGATCTGGGACAGCCAAGAATAATCCTGAGAGCTTCATTTTGCATTAACTCCAAGGGTCGGAGAGAACTTTCTCTAGCTAATATCAACATGGGAGCAGCATAATCAATTAAGGACCTAACATAGGCTATGTACATCATTCTCACGATTCTCACATTTGCACCATAGTTGGGATTGTAGCCAGCAACAGCTTTGAGAGCATTTAGCCTAGCTTTACAGTTCTTGTTTAGTTGTGGTATAGTGGATTTGTTAAAGGGTACATCTACACCAAGATATCTGTAAGTTTTAACGTAGCTAATGATTTCACCCTGCAAATAGATGGGTGGGGGATGTCGTTTGCTTGTTAATATCTTAGTTTTAGAGGAAGATATTATGAGGCCTAGTCGATTACAAATTGCTTGAACTTCATTAAGAATGGTATTCATCTTCTTATGCCCTGTTGTATTGATCATGATATCATCAGCATAGCTTATAGCTATATGTTTAGGTGAGGCAGGTAGAGCATTTAGGAGAGCATTAATCAGAATATTAAATAGCATGGGACTAAGAACTCCTCCCTGCGGTGTACCTAAAGACATTTCTTTAGAATCACTTCTGAAGCCTTGGTAAAGGACAGAGGAGACTCTATTTGACAGGTATCCTATTATCCAGCAGAGTAAGTTACCACCAATATTCATTTTGGCTAGTTCATGTAATATAACGGTTCTGTTTGCAATATCAAATGCAGATTTTAGATCAAGAAAAGTGGTAAAACTAGTAGAGGTGTGTAGTGATACTGGTCCTGTGAGGAGCAGCAGCAGGATAATACTGCACCACCTCTAGGGGCCCTTAACAACAACAACAACAGTTTGGTGTGTGGTCATGGGCACCAACACATGGTGTGTGATTCTCTTATACTTTATCCATTTATCTGCGATGCAGATTACATGGTGAGTTTAAATATGTGGCCTGTAGTTATAACTTTTCTCTTGACATATGCAAGACATCACCATCCCTGTAGAAGCCATTATTAGATGTACTAGTCATTATATTTTGTTGTTGCAGAAGTACTATGAAGATTCTATGTTCAATAAAGCCTAGAGATAAGGCCTGTGTTTCTATCACAACAATTTATTGAACATAGAATCCTGGGCTACCTGGTGGTGATCCTGCGCTAGACTACATCACAACATGGAGCGTTTACTGAAACCTGAGAGGCTAGACTGTGACCCCAGCTTATCAACGGCTGCTCAGGAATGGAAGCACTGGTTTAAGACTTTCGAAAACTTCTTGGGAGCCCTTCCTAAAGAAGATCTAGATAAACTAAGTCTGCTCATCAATTTTGTGTCACCTAAGATATATGAGGCTATTTCTGAGTGTAATACCTACGAAGATGCTATCAAAACCCTCAAGTCTCAGTATATTAAACCTACAAATGAAATCTTTGCACGCTATCGCCTTGCAACTCGCCGCCAGCAGATTGATGAGTCCTTAGAGGAATACTTTCAAGCACTGAAAATTTTAGGTAAGGACTGTCACTTCCAAGCAGTGACAGCTGCTCAGTATTGTGAAGAGTCCATCAGGGATGCTTTTATCAGTGGCCTGCAATCACCAATAATAAGGCAGCGTTTATTGGAGAATAAAACTCTCGACTTAGCCGCTGCCTTTGACCAGGCAAGAGCTCTAGATTCAGCCCAGAAGAATTCTGAAGTATACAGTACCACTCAGCCTTCTCGAGTGGTAAGTGCTGCAATTCCTGACCAAGACTCTTGCAATGAAGTTACTGTGGAACCTGCCTCAGTGACAGCAGCAGCAGGTACGGTGTGTTTCTTTTGTGGTTTTTCAAGACATCCACGTCCAAAGTGTCCTGCTCGTGAAGCAATGTGCCATAAATGCCACAAGAAAGGTCACTTTGCTAAAGTATGTCGTGCTAATGCATCAACAAGAGCTAGTGCCTCCACACATTCCAGTGATCATGCGACTCTAGCAACAGTGACTTCTGCGGCTACTCCAAATTCACTGTCAAAGGCAGTTGTGAAAGTATTCATCAAAGGAACAGAAGTAGATGGTCTTATTGATAGTGGCAGCTCAGAGAGTTTCATCAACCTTGACTTAGTTAAACGGCTCTCCTTGACTCTACATCACTCATCAGGTACCGTTTCCATGGCATCAACATCTCTCTCTATTCAGACCTTAGGGTTTTGTAAGGTAAATCTCAGAGTTAATGGAAAGGATTATCAAGATGTACATTTAGCTATTCTGCCACAACTGTGCTCTGATGTTATCCTTGGTCAGGACTTTCAGAAGCTGCATGGTAGTGTCACCTTAACATATGGAGGTGAACTGCCTCCTCTTGTTGTCTGTGGACTTAGCACTTTAAGGGTAGACCCACCAAAGCTGTTTGCAAATCTTACCGCGGATTGCCATCCTATATCAGCTAAGTCACGCCGCTATTCTTATGAGGATCGGATGTTCATTGAGAAAGAAACTCAGAGGCTGCTGAAGGAGGGTATTATAGAACCGAGTGATTCCCCTTGGCGTGCACAGGTTGTTGTTGTTAAAGATGGTTATAGGAAACGGAGACTGGCTATCGATTACTCTGAGACAATCAACAAATTTACACTTCTTGATGGGTACCCTCTACCTCGAATTGACGATACAGTGAACAAAATTGCTCAGTACTACGTGTTTAGCACAATTGATCTGCAGAGTGCCTATCATCAAGTCCCTATAAGGAATGAAGATAAACCATACACAGCGTTTCAGGCTAGTGATGGCCTGTATCAGTTTACCAGAGTCCCTTTTGGAGTCACCAATGGGGTAGCCTGCTTCCAACGAATTATGGATTCACTCATTCAGGAAGAGCAACTCATGGGAACTTACGCGTATTTAGATAATGTTACCATTTGTGGCAAGACCCAGGAGGAACATGATGCAAACCTTGATAAGTTTTTGGAAGCCGCCAAGAAGAAAAATATCAGTTACAATGAGGAAAAGTGCACTTTTTCAACTAAAAGGCTTAGCATCCTTGGTTATGTAGTGGAAGGAGGTTCAATATTCCCAGACCCTGAACGACTACGACCTCTACGGGAACTTCCAATGCCTCAAGACAAAAAGTCACTCCGAAGAACTCTTGGTCTCTTTGCTTATTACTCACAATGGATCTACAACTATTCAAGTAAAGTCCGCCCATTGAGTGCTACCACATTTCCTGTGACAAAGGAAGCAGAAGCCGCTTTCCATACTCTCAAACAGGACATTGAAAACTCAGTAGTTCAAGCCATTGATGAGTCCCTACCATTCGAAGTGGAAACGGATGCATCTGACATTGCCATTGCTGCAGTCTTATCTCAGGCAGGACGACCAGTAGCCTTCTTTTCGAGAACTTTTCAAGGATCAGAGAAATGTTATGCTGCTGTAGAAAAGGAAGCCCAGGCCATCATAGAAGCAGTTCGCCACTGGAGGCATTATTTAACTGGTAGACATTTCACCATAAGGACTGACCAACGGTCCGTGATGTATATGTTCGACAAGAGGCACAAAAGTAGGATAAAGAATGACAAGATATTACGCTGGAGGATGGAACTATCGTGTTATGACTTTGATATTCTGTACCGACCGGGTCAAGAGAACATCTCACCTGATGCATTCTCTAGGTCCCACTGTGGAGCAGCATGTCATGATTTGCAATCACTCTCAGCTCTCCACAAGGCTTTGTGTCACCCAGGAGTTACACGCCTGTACCATTTTGTCAAATCAAAGAACATGCCCTACTCAGTGGAAGATGTGCGACAAGTGATCAGAGCATGCAGAGTATGTGCAGAGTGCAAGCCAAACTTTCATCAGCCAGAGAAGACTCATCTCATAAAATCCACCCAGCCTTTCGAAAGATTGAATATAGATTTCAAAGGACCTCTACCAAGCACAAATCAGAATAGGTATTTCCTTAACATAGTAGATGAATATTCAAGGTTTCCCTTTGTATTCCCCTGTGCAAATATGGCTGCTTCAACTGTTATTAGTTGTCTTTCACAGTTGTTCTCTATTTTTGGTATGCCAGCTTATATCCATTCAGACAGGGGATCCTCGTTCATGAGTAACGAACTTCAGGAGTTTTTGGCTAGCAAAGGTATTGCCTGCAGCAGAACAACAAGCTACAACCCTCAAGGCAATGGTCAAGTGGAGCGGTTCAATGGTACTATATGGAAGGCAGTTACAATGACATTAAAGTCGCGCAATCTACCTGTTCAACACTGGCAAACTGTCCTACCTGATGCTCTTCACTCTATTAGATCACTGCTGTGCACAGCTACTAATGCAACCCCTCATGAAAGACTCCTCAACTATTCACGTCGTTCCTCTACGGGAGCCTCCGTGCCCACTTGGTTATGTCATCCTGGACCCGTTCTCCTGAAGAGTCACCGTAGGATGAACAAGACGGATCCTTTAGTGGAAGAGGTAGAGCTCCTGCAAGCTAATCCACATTACGCCCACATTCGCTACCAAAATGGTGAAGAGACTACAGTATCTACAAGACATTTAGCCCCAGTTGAAATCCCTATTAGTGTGGAATCTCAAGATACACCAATAGATGTGAAAGATGCTTCGTTTTCTCCTGGAAAGCCCCTTGAGACTACCCCTATGGAAATAGAGGATTCTGCTCCAGCAGTTAATCAAACCCCGCTGGAAAATATCGAACCTGGTGAAGAGGCTCAAGGGCTACGAAGGTCGGGACGTGTACGTCGCCCACCTAACAGTTTGGGAGATTACTGTCTCTGATATTTTAGAAGGGGGAGATTGTAGTGATACTGGTCCTGTGGGGAGCAGCAGCAGGATAATACTGCACCACCTCTAGGGGCCCTTAACAACAACAACAGTTTGGTGTGTGTCATGGGCACCAACACATGGTGTGTGATTCTCTCCTACTTTATCCATTTATCACCGATGCAGATTACATGGTGAGTTTAAATATGTGGCCTGTAGTTATAACTTTTCTCTTGACATATGCAAGACATCACCATCCCTGTAGAAGCCATTATTAGATGTACTAGTCATTATATTTTGTTGTTGCAGAAGTACTATGAAGATTCTATGTTCAATAAAGCCTAGAGATAAGGCCTAGTGTTTCTATCACAAGGGTGCAGTGAGAAAGGTGGAAATACAGTTCTGCACACTTTTACCTTTCATGAACCCATAGAGGTAGGGGGAAAGTTGATGTCTGATTCTGTAGTACAATCTGTTAAGCATCATTCTTTCAAAAGTTTTACAAAGACAACTAGTTAAGGAGATCGGCCTAAATGTATCAGGCTGTTGGGGCTTAGGGATAGGCACAATGAGACTATTGGTCCAGGAAGTAGGAAGAACGCCCTCAATGTAACTGAGATTATACAGTGCCAACAAAGGGTTATCAGGCACGTGCCTTAGAGTTCTGAGAATATCATAGGTTATACCATCCTCTCCAGGAGCAGTTGATCGACCTTTGGTTAATGCATTATCTAATTCATACTCGGTAAAGAGGCAATCACTCTCATCAATATTTTGGCTCATAAAATTAATCAGTTTCAACATTTCTTCAGAAGTACTCTCTAAATTTTTTCTAATATGAGATGGAAGGCTTTCATGCCTGGATGTTTTGGACCAGTCATTTATGAGGTCATTTGCTTTTTCAAGAGGAAAGGGATGAGCAACATTGCCAGTCTTTTTCCTGGTTATTTTATTTATACCTTTCCAAGCCAAACTCAAAGGGGTGGACCTATTTAATCCACTAACAAACTGTTCCCATTCCTGTTGCCTAAGTTCTTCCTTTCTATTCCTTGCATTTGTTAGTGCAGCTTGGAACGTTCTGAGCAGGTCTGGGGTTCTACATTCACGGTATGCTTTACCAATCCTCCTAGCTGCATGTGTTAGATTGCGCAGCTGTGGATCATTATAGTATTTACATTGGTTTTTATTGTTATTTATAGTGGAGGGTCTTTGTTTCCTATTCCTGCCCACTTGATCTGTGAGAACACTCTCAATAGTGGTAATTAAATCATCATTAAATTTTTGTGTGCCAATGGGCTCGTAATTCTTATACCATTGATCCAAGTGGTTAATAAAGTTGTCTCTGTGTTCTGGTTTGAGAATAAGTTTCCTCCTTCTGTATTTAGCTCCTTGATTGCTGGAGATGTGATCAAGATTGACAGTTGTTAGTCTTGGGAAGTGATCAGATAGAAGATCATCAACTATGACAGAGTCATGCATCGTATATGATGTATTAAATCCAAGACACAGATCTAGTATGCCACCATATATGTGAGTAGGCTCAGTAGTGCCCACAATTCGAACATTATCATGCTCATTTAGCAATCTCACTAGTTTAGTTCCATTGGTGTTTGTTATAGACCCACCAATATTCTTATGTCTGGCATTAAAATCTCCAAGAATGATGGTAGGTTCACTATTGATGCGATCTGGTAAAGCATCAGGTCGAAGCTGGTTCGCTGGGGCATAGAGATTAAAAATGTTTATGGAAAAATCGCCTGCATATACTTTGACACCATGATACTGCATGTTAACTCGACTCTGCAAGGAAAGGAGTGAATGTGGCAAGTTCTTTCTGACATACATCACACAACAGTTGGTTGACCTTAGGTTATAAGCTGCATATCCAGGCAAGTTTGGTGGAGGTGCTCCATCTTTCAATCTACATTCCTGCAAACAGATGACATCAATATTCTTGGTTGCACTAATATGATGTAAGTCAGGCAACCGCTTCCTGATGGAAGCAATGTTCCATGAAAAGATTTGTAATGTATCCATTGTAGTGAGTTATTACAATCTCTTGCTCATAAGATGGTAAAACTATTATGCTTTGACTACAGTGTGCAGACACTTAAGAGCAAATAGCATAGTTTGTACGTCTTTATCTTCAGGACCTTTATTTTTAAGCATTTTTCGGCATTTTGGCAGCCAGTTATAAGGCAATTTTTGAAGGCAAGAGTTATGGGCTTCTTTCTCACAAATTGCTGGAAGCTGAACGGAGATTGCTGCACTTTTGACATCATCACCATGCTCAAGAGCATCATCCTGATTACATATATTTATTAAACTTGTCAGGATCTGTTCAAGATGCTCAATTTTTTTCTGGAAATTTGTTATAATATGAGGAAGGTCAGGCGAATCCAATGCCTCTCCGGAGGATGGCACTTCTGGGTTAGTGCTTCCTTTAACACCTATCACCTTAACAGGTACCATGGTTACATTAGTGTTCTCTGTTTCATCATTCATTGCAGGTAGGTCCTGTGCATCTGACTCATCTCCAATTTCCAGGGAGGTTACCTGTGTGGTGTCCGTCTGACTGTTGTAGTTGTGTGTATTGGGAGAAATGACAAACTCATCCCCATATTCAGGTGTAGCCATAGGTATCTGTAGTGGCAGACCAGTAGTTCCATATGTGCTAGCAGGGATGGCTAGCTCCTCCACAGCTGGTGTGTGTGATGGCATTCTGGTATCACCAGAATCCTTTGCAGTGAGGTGGGGTTCTTGCACACTTTGCAGAGGTTCAGTCTCAGATCTGGCTGTGGTAGACTGGATGGCCCCATCCTCAGTTACCATTAAAGGACTGTTATCAGGTTTACATCGAAGGTTGTTTGGGTTCTGACTGCAGTCCTTGTGGGAAACTGTAACCCCAACTTCTTTACAGTTAATACACTTAAATTTTTGGCTGTCAGGGCCTACTGTGCATTCTCTAGTGGAATGTTTCCCAGCACACTTACCACACCAAGAATGTAGTATTCCACAGTCTACTGCAACATGGCCATAGTGCTGGCATTTGTAACACCTACGTTTAGGGGGTAGGTACACTTCGATGTTTAGGAAACGTAAACCATGCACCCAGATATTCCGGGGGAGGGGCACAGGACCTACCCAACTGGCAATAATTTGGGATTTTCCTTTAAGTCTTTTAGGCTTGATGATATGCTCACTTAGAGTCAGATGGGATGGGTCCATGCAGAGAGGGTATCCAAAGATTATGATACTGACCCATTTTTTAAAGTGGTGAGTGTCTGATGGAGGTCGGAGCAGCTTAATATCCCCATAAGGTGTACTAAGTAGATCATTGATCAGCTCTTTATTCTGTTCCACAAACACAAAGTTGTGTGTGTTTTTCCTAAATTGGATCCTTGAGTTAGGATGCTTGTTTACAGCTTCCATTAGCCATGCACACTTAGCAGGCAGCGGGGTGTTGTCAGGGAAGTTCAGCTTAACACATTCTTCCTTTGAAGAAAGACTTCTTGCAGCCTCTGTGCACCAAGGACGTTTAGTATCACATTGTGTACGAGTCAAGTGAGTCTGACTACGTCGACGCTCTAGCCCTTTCTCACTTTTTCTCTTTTGTTTACTTTTAAAGGTCTGGAAGCTATCATCATTTCCATCACCTGCAGAAATAGGTTCCTCTATGACAGTTGCCATGTTTGCCAGTGATGATATCTGGTGTAAGACTCACAACACAAGAATTCCTCGCTTATCTTTCCCTTATAGCTTATGCAAGAGCAAATATTCACTACAAAGTCAGAAGTCCAAAATAGATCACAAGACACAAGTGCTCAAGTTCAATGAACACCTCCAACCATACTCAACCCAGACCACCACCACTCAATACGACACACACCCCACCAAAAACACACTCAGAGACCTCTTGTATGTGTGTTAATAATATGGTACATATAATGATATAATGGATGGTACAGGCGAGGTCTTACACCATATCACAAATTACAAAGATGAACAGAGAGAGAGAGAGAGAGAAAGAGAGAGAGAGAAAAGTAGGTAATATTGAGCATAAAATTAGAATTCTGACATACATCACATTAAACATGAGGTTCAAATTCAATGATAACTTCCACTTGAGTTAGTTCAGGCTACTGCCACCTAATGTACCTCACTGAAATAATAATATAGCAGACATCACAATGAATGCTGAAGACAACCTCTTACCCCAACCATAGATTGTAAACAGTATTACTAAAAAAAAAAAAAAAAAAACAAAAAAAAAAAAAAAAAAAAAAAAAAAAAAAAAACTAGGTAATGTTACAATGACAATGAGATAAATCACTCTGGTCGACTTCCTTGGTCCATCCTGGGTAACTCACACGTTACTATGTTATACATGTATGCAAGCATAAGTGTGCAGCTGTAGATAGATGAACCAGTACCTAAACAATCTCACTTACACACGCGTTACTATGTATGACAAGTGTTACCAAGTACACCAAGTGTACACTTTATCACTTAGAATACACTTTTGTTGATGTAAATATAGGTGAGAGTGGTACACCGCTGGTCGTAATAAACACACTCAACTTCTCAAGGTCACACACTAGGCCCAGCTTCTGGAGTTACCAGCGTTTTAATGTGTTTATTATGTGTCAGTGCGTGTCTGCAGTCATTAAATTGGTGTATCAGAAGTTAAACACTACAATCCAGTTGATCAAATAGTCTAAAACAATTTACACAATGTATAACTAGAAGTATAATGATTGCAAATTGTTACTATTACAATTTTAACTAGGCGCTAGACCCACTAGATGAGATGGCAAGGAACATAGATGTTAACAGGCTGACTCTTGCTTAACACAGTTGAAAGGTAACCGAATTACTCAAGTAAGAAAGTATTCATGAAACTGAACATTATGCAGCAGTAAGCTTGTTCACAGTAAAAATACAAAGCATAAGTTACACACTCACACCACAGATGAACACTGCAATTTGAAATATTACTGGGAATTTAGCAGTAAAGTTTCAGTCTGAACGAGAAAATGTATTAGAAAACACAGCAATGACACTAGGACAAGCAACTTAATTATGTAACCGTATTTAATAGTTCAGTTACACTGAGCAGAGCATGTATTACACTGATTTATCAAATGTAAGGAGTCACTACACTGAAGCACACTCTGAGCCTTTTAAAGTCTTAATACAGGCTTACAAATGACAATTAACTGTTGGGGAAAGCAGCACTTAACACTTCTAGCACACGTATGACAGATGAATGTTCACTGTGTACAAGCCAATCACCACAAGCTTACTATGTTTATAAGTGAACCTCTGGCATGTCCCGCTCAAAATGTCAGCACTGCAATGCTCGTCAAATTGTTCTCAAGCCACTACAGGAAACACTGGTATGCCAGCAGCACTGCAGAACGTATACAGACATGCTGGGCCCTAGGACAGCTATTACTGCAGGCTGCCTTAGCTTGTTCTGGCTAGCTTTTAGTGCTGCCCTCAAGCTTGCTTGACTGTGCTCACCAAGCCCGCGCCAACCACCTGGACACCTGCTTGCAGCAGGCAGGCAGGCAGGCACACAGGAGACACTCGCAAGATGAGCGGAGTGCGGCACAGAGGACACGGGCACTCAAGCATCCATGTGGTCTGGCAAAAAACCGCCTCTAGACCACAAGCAAATAGAGGCGAACGGCTGAGTTCCAAATCGAGGAAGGAGAAGGGACAAGGAAAGGATATTCACCTCGCTAGACACAGGCAATATGGGTGTAGTGGCCTGCAGGTCGCAGTGCAATTTTCAAGGTCATTCACTGGGCCCACAGTCGTCTCGAGAGTTACCAACCCTGTACTACTTGTTAACTCCAAACCCGCAGCACTTAACACATCTAGCACACGTGTCTTGGAATGACAGACAAATTTTCACTACATAAGAACTAGTTCTCACAACACCGAAGGTACGGCCGGAACACTGTAGAACGTTCACAAAGGCATTCTGGGATTCAGAACAGATGTAGCCTTGGCCTTCACTGGCTGGCTTGGAGCGCTGTTTGGCCTGGATCAGCTAAACTCGCCCTTATCCCATATGTAGATAATGGCGACGAGTTAAGGGATACCGGTGAATAGGAAAGTCGAGGAAGGGACATTCACCTCACTAGACACACGCAGTATGGGTGTAAGTGGCATGCGGGTCTTATAGTGCCATTTTCAAGGTCACCCAGCAGGCCAGACATTCCTCACTCATTTTAAGCCTACGTAGGTACTGATGGTAGCACAATGTCCTAAGTCAGCGTAATCCACTCATGCAAATAGTTACAACAAATCTGCAGCACTTGCGGAACTCAGAGAGTCGAGTACCAGCGGGGCAGCAAAATACACCTCTACACTGCACGTCGTTGATAGAGGCGAACGGCTGAGTTAAAGGAGGAGAGTTGGGGATACAGGAGAACAGCAGAGGTAACTGAGCACGCACATTCGCCTTTCTTCACATAGTCAATATGGGCGAAAGTCTCAGGCAGGTGATGCAGTGCCTCGCTCAAGGTCACAGGCTGAGGCAGACTTCTCAAGAGTTACCACACACTGCAATACTCGTAGAGATTGTTACTCACTCCAACTTGCAGAACTTCTAGCACACGTGTCTTGGAGTGAAAGACGAATTTTCAGTGTGTGGACACCTGGGTTACCAACTCACGTAGGACTGCACACTCGTCGTTATTCCTCAGGTTGGTAAAGCGATGAGTTGTGAGCATTTTGAGAGGCACGAGTAGCAGTGGACTAGCAAAATTCGCCTCTACACTCTATGTTGATAGAGGCGAAAGGCTGAGGTCAAATGAAAGGCAGAGGGGAAGCAGAGGCCTGTGAGGGCCTTTGCAAAAAGGAAAACTATTTCCAGTGTTTGACTAGGTATATCCTTAGTCACAGCTCGCACATAAGAGTTCTCACAACACTGAAGCTGTCTTCCAACAGTAGGAGTTTTAATGATGACTTATCAGTCGGGAGAAATGGGTAGGCCTGTGAATTAGTAGGTCCAGATCCCCAGCACACGTCTACTCCCCTCAACCACTCAGCCGAGACTGTCAGTTGGTGGGAGTAGGGGGTTTGTCTGATTTTGTTTGTTTTTGGATATCTTTTTAGTTCCTAGATTTCCAGATAGAGTTTTTGCAGGTCTTTTTCGTATCATCTTTGATGTTATGTAACCTGTTTTCATAATACAATTTTTTTTGACCTTCTTGTTAGGCTGGTAGGAGCTGACGAGTAACATTTAGACTAGTCTCTAGTTATTTGTCCTATTCTGTTCTGTTTTTCATATTGGTGCTTTGTGTTAATAGATTTAAAGATGCTGGGTGTTAGCCAGGGACTATTCAGTCTCTTTTCTGTGATCTGTTTAGTTTTTTAAGAGCAATGTTTGTTATAGAGGTAGTGGGCTCTTTTTTAGAAAATTATTGGTACATTCATTCATATCTGTGTATGTTTTGAGCTCATTATGCCAATCAACATTATTCATAGCTGCTATAAAATTATTAACAGCTGTCTCATTATGTAGTTCGAAGGTAACTTTAATAGTGTCTTGGGGGCAATTTACCTAGGTTGGTTATGGGAAAGGTTGGGTAGTGGTCTGTAGTGTTGTCTGTGATTATGCCTGATTTTAAAAGGGATATGGCATTAGTCCAGATGTGGTCTAATAAAGAGATGCTAATCTCAGAGATTCTTGTAGGTTTAGATATTGTTGGTAGCAACAAGCAGTTGCTCATAGTGTTTGTGAATTAGGTTACTTCTGGTCCTGGTCATGTAGTAGATTTATGCTGAAATCTCCTGTTAGCAGCAGGTGGTCTTTGTACATATGTTCATCAGTTATCAAGTATCTTAGTTTTTCACTAAAGTGGTATATGTTGATAAATTAGACACATGTGCAACTCTTGGGTATCTCAATAAAGATACCCAAGAGTTGCACATGTGTCTAATTTATCAACATATCGGTTCTATGAACCATTCATCTACAAAAGTGGTATATGTTTGACTGTGGTATTCTGTAGATGTTTATAACTGTGAGAGGGGTTTTGCAGATCTTTTGATTTAAATTTAGCTATGATATATTTACCATGCTCATCCCTTGTGCAAGATTTATTGATACATTCAAGTCGATTTGAGTAGTATACAGCTGTTCCACTCTGCTGGTCTGTCCTAACATTGTAATTAATAATAGTTATGTTATTGTTTGCTCTGAGTAATGTCTTCGCTTGGTTTCCTGTATAATAATTGCAGCTGCTCTTTGATTCGTGTAAGGCATTTAATAAAAGGTTTACATCGGGATCAATGCTTGTAATCATAAGAATGAGAGTGACTCTACACCTAGATTTTTTAATAAAATATTATGTTGAACTTAATAATTATGATACTTAACTAATTTATCTTACAAGCTAATGGATACTTACAAATGGGAGTTTGGTATCAGGATCAATGGACTTCTGTTACTTGTTTTATTTATTATCACACCGGCCGACTCCCACCAAGGCAGGGTGGCCTGAAAAAGAAAAACTTTCACCATCATTCACTCCATCACTGTCTTGCCAGAAGGGTGCTTTACACTACAGTTTTTAAACTGCAACATTAACACCCCTCCTTCAGAGTGCAGGCACTGTACTTCCCATCTCCAGGACTCAAGTCCGGCCTGCCGGTTTCCCTGAACCCCTTCATAAATGTTACTTTGCTCACACTCCAACAGCACGTCAAGTATTAAAAACCATTTGTCTCCATTCACTCCTATCAAACATGCTCATGCATGCCTGCTGGAAGTCCAAGCCCCTCGCACACAAAACCTCCTTTACCCCCTCCCTCCAACCTTTCCTAGGCCGACCCCTACCCCACCTTCCTTCCACTACAGACTGATACACTCTTGAAGTTATTCTGTTTTGCTCCATTCTCTCCACATGTCTGAACCACCTCAACAACCCTTCCTCAGCCCTCTGGACAACAGTTTTGGTAATCCCGCACCTCCTCCTAACTTCCAAACTACGAATTCTCTGCATTATATTCACACCACACATTGCTCTCAGACATGACATCTCCACTGCCTCCAGCCTTCTCCTCGCTGCAACATTCATCACCCATGCTTCACACCCATACAAGAGCGTTGGTAAAACTATACTCTCATACATTCCCCTCTTTGCCTCCAAGGACAAAGTTCTTTGCCTCCAAGGACAAAGTTCTTTGTCTCCACAGACTCCTAAGTGCACCACTCACCCTTTTCCCCTCATCAATTCTATGATTCACCTCATCTTTCATAGACCCATCCACTGACACGTCCACTCCCAAATATCTGAATACATTCACCTCCTCCATACTCTCTCCCTCCAATCTGATATCCAATCTTTCATCACCTAATCTTTTTGTTATCCTCATAACCTTACTCTTTCCTGTATTCACTTTCAATTTTCTTCTTTTGCACACCCTACCAAATTCATCCACCAATCTCTGCAACTTTTCTTCAGAATCTCCCAAGAGCACAGTGTCATCAGCAAAGAGCAACTGTGACAACTCCCACTTTATGTGTGATTCTTTTTCTTTTAACTCCACGCCTCTTGCCAAGACCCTCGCATTTACTTCTCTTACAACCCCATCTATAAATATATTAAACAACCACAGTGACATCACACATCCTTGTCTGAGGCCTACTTTTACTGGGAAATAATTTCCCTCTTTCCTACATACTCTAACTTGAGCCTCACTATCCTCATAAAAACTCTTCACTGCTTTCAGTAACCTACCTCCTACACCATACACCTGCAACATCTGCCACATTGCCCCCCTATCCACCCTGTCATATGCCTTTTCCAAATCCATAAATACCACAAAGACCTCTTTAGCCTTATCTAAATACTGTTCACTTATATGTTTCACTGTAAACACCTGGTCCACACACCCCCTACCTTTCCTAAAGCCTCCCTGTTCATCTGCTATCCTATTCTCTGTCTTACTCTTAATTCTTTCAATAATAACTCTACCATACACTTTGCCAGGTATACTCAACAGACTTATCCCCCTATAATTTTTGCACTCTCTTTTATCCCTTTTGCCTTTATACAAAGGAACTATGCATGCTCTCTGCCAGTCCCTAGGTACCTTACCCTCATCCATACATTTATTAAATAATTGCACCAACCACTCCAAAACTATATCCCCACCTGCTTTTAACATTTCTATCTTTATCCCATCAATCCCGGCTGCCTTACCCCCTTTCATTTTACCTACTGCCTCACGAACTTCCCCCACACTCACAGCTGGCTCTTCCTCACTCCTACAAGATGTTGTTCCTCCTTGCCCTATACACGAAATCACAGCTTCCCTATCTTCATCAACATTTAACAATTCCTCAAAATATTCCCTCCATCTTCCCAGTACCTCTAACTCTCCATTTAATAACTCTCCTCTCCTATTTTTAACTGACAAATCCATTTGTTCTCTAGGCTTTCTTAACTTGTTGATCTCACTCCAAAACTTTTTCTTATTTTCAACAAAAGTTGTTGATAACATCTCACCCTCTCTCTCATTTGCTCTCTTTTTACATTGCTTCACCACTCTCTTAACCTCTCTCTTTTTCTCCATATACTCTTCCCTCCTTGCATCACTTCTACTTTGTAAAAACTTCTCATATGCTAACTTTTTCTCCCTTACTACTGTCTTCACATCATCATTCCACCAATCGCTCCTCTTCCCTCCCGCACCCACTTTCCTGTAACCACAAACTTCTGCTGAACACTCTAACACTACATTTTTAAACCTACCCCATACCTCTTCGACCCCATTGCCTATGCTCTCATTAGCCCATCTATCCTCCAATAGCTGTTTATATCTTACCCTAACTGCCTCCTCTTTTAGTTTATAAACCTTCACCTCTCTCTTCCCTGATGCTTCTATTCTCCTTGTATCCCATCTACCTTTTACTCTCAGTGTAGCTACAACTAGAAAGTGATCTGATATATCTGTGGCCCCTTTATAAACATGTACATCCTGAAGTCTACTCAACAGTCTTTTATCTACCAATACATAATCCAACAAACTACTGTCATTTCACCCTACGTCATATCTTGTATACTTATTTATCCTCTTTTTCTTAAAATATGTATTACCTGTATCTAAACCCCTTTCTATACAAAGTTCAATCAAAGGGCTCCCATTATCATTTACACCTGGCACCCCAAACTTACCTACCACACCCTCTCTAAAAGTTTCTTCTACTTTAGCATTCAGGTCCCCTACCACAATTACTCTCTCACTTGGTTCAAAGGCTCCTATACATTCACTTAACATCTCCCAAAATCTCTCTCTCTCCTCTGCATTCCTCTCTTCTCCAGGTGCATACACGCTTATTATGACCCACTTCTCGCATCCAACCTTTACTTTAATCCACATAATTCTTGAATTTACACATTCATATTCTCTTTTCTCCTTCCATAACTGATCATTCAACATTACTGCTACCCCTTCCTTTTCTCTAACTCTCTCAGATACTCCAGATTTAATTCCGTTTGTTTCCCCACCGAAACTCCCCTACCCCCTTCAGCTTTGTTTCGCTTAGGGCCAGGACATCCAACTTCTTTTCATTCATAACATCAGCAATCATCTGTTTCTTGTCATCCGCACTACATCCACGCACATTTAAGCATCCCAGTTTTATAAAGTTTTTCTTCTCTTTTTTAGTAAATGTCTACAGGAGAAGGGGTTACTAGCCCATTGCTCCCGGCATTTTAGTCGTCTCATACGACACACATGGCTTACGGAGGAAAGATTCTTTTCCACTTCCCCATGGACAATAGAAGAAATAAAGAGGAACAAGAGCTATTTAGAAAAAGGAGAAAAACCTAGATGTACTCACCTATTTGTGGTTGCAGGGGTCGAGTCTTAGCTCCTGGCGTATATATATATATATGCATGTGCGTGTCTGTGAAGTGTGACCAAAGTGTAAGTAGGAGTAGCAAGATATCCCTGTTATCTAGCGTGTTTATGAGACAGAAAAAGAAACCAGCTATTCTACCATCATGCAAAACAGTTACAGGTTTCTGTTTCACAGTCATCTGGCAGGACGGTAGTACTTCCCTGGGTGGTTGCTGTCTACCAACCTACTACCTATTAAAATAAATCCTAGTAATCTGCAAGCCTTATTGTACACACTTAGGCACTGCTGTCTTGGCTTTATATTTCTGATTACCATGACTCCTAAATCTTTTTCACATTCTGTATGATCAAGCTCTACTTCACCTTGTATATAACTTCAAGGGTTATTTTCATTAACAAGGACTAGTACTTTACTCTTGTCCACATTGAACTTCTTTGCCATTTTTCAGACCAAGAAATTAATTTGTCTGAATCCTCCTGGAGATCATTGGTATCCCCCTCAATGAATCATATGGCCTATTTTTGTATCATCAGCAAATTTGCTCATGTCATTTGTAATTCCTTTATCTAGGTCATTAATGAAAATTATGAGCAATAATGGGCCTGAAACTGATCCTTGTGGAATGCCACTAGTAAATAATCCCCATTCAGATTTGACCCCATTAATGGAAACTCTCTGCTTTCTGTTGGTAAGCCATGTCTCTATCCATGCTAGAACTTTACCTGGTATACCATGAGCTGTCACTTTTCTGAGTCTCTTGTGAGGTACTCGATCAAAGGCTTCACTAAAATCCAAATACAGTGGCCCCTGGATAACGTAATTAATCAATTCCAGAGAGAGTGACTTATCTCGAATCTGACTTATTCCAAATTAATTTTCCCCATTAAAATAATGGAAATCCAATTAATCCATTCCAGACACCTGAAAGTATTAAACAAAATAATTTTTTTACATGGAATATTCATTTCCCTACACAGAAAACAATGAGACATGCTGAGTAAAACATTAGTAAAATGACACTTACTTTTATTGAAGACTTATTGATGATTGATGAGATGGGAGGAGGGGAGAGGATGGAGGTGTACTATTGTTTGGAACGGGAGTCCCCTTCCATAAAGACTTCAGGTATTAAGTCCTTTTCTAGGGTTACTTCCCTTCTTTGTTCGCATCACTATTGGGTCGTGCGGACGTGCTGCGCAGTAGCTCCTGATTGAGTTGGCTTTTGCGCAGTGTTGACGTGTACTTAGCTCTGTGAAAACCTGTTTGCGCGCTCTCTACGAATTGAAGCAAGATGCCCTCCATCGAGCAACTTTACCAACAGCTTAAGGAAGAATTGAGGATGGCGAAGTTGGAGATTCGGCGACTGACCGAGGAAAACAAAAAGATTCGTAGTAGTCCTGTTTTGAGTCCTCAGGTCAAGAAGGGAAACTGGTCAGTGGCTGGACAGTAGGGAACGAAGTTGACGATCAAGAAGACGAATGGAAAGGTAGAGACGATGAAGAAGAAAGAGACTGCCGTGGAAACTGTTGTGGAAACATCTAATACATTCTCAGTGCTACCCGACGAATGTGAGTCGACTACTGGGAACATCACGACGAACGACACCAAGGAAGGTAAGAATATTGTTGTTGTTGGGGATAGCCAAGTTAGGTATATGGATAGGGCGTTCTGCTTGAAGGACAGGAGTAGGAGACAGAGAGTTTGCTTTCCTGGGGCTGGGATGGAGGATATTGTTAGCCATCTGCATGACATCATGAGAGGTAATGGGAGCAATCCTATTATCTGTCTCAGTGCTGGAGGCCACGATGTTGGCAGACATAGGAGTGAAGACCTGATTAGCAGGTATAGGTCAGCAATAGAAATAATTAGGAGTAAGGGTGGGAACCCTGTCATATGTGGTATTTTGCCAAGGAGAGGAGTTGGAAATGAATGGTTGTCCAGGGCAATTGGTGTCAATTGCTGGCTGGACAAATACTGAAAGGAAAATGCGGTAACATTCATTGACAACTGGGACCTCTTCTATGGCAGAAATGACATGTATGCCAGGGATGGGGTTCACTTATCTAGGTCTGGGGTGGTAGCACTGGCAACTGCAGTGGAGGGAGCAGTTAGGACTTTAAACTAGGAATAGTTAGTGGTATGGGTTTTGGCAGGAAAACAGTGAAGTCCCAGTGTAGTAATATTACGAGTTCTAGGGGAACTAGTAATAAGCAGAACGAGGTAGATATTGAAAAGCCAGGGACTTTGGGTGATACGGACAGTAATAGGTTTAGTAGAAAAACAGAAATGAGCAGGAAGGGTAAAGAGAAAGGAGAGTCTTTCAATGTTTATTATGCTAATTGCCATAGTGCTAGGAATAAGATGGACGAGTTGAGATTAGTTGCTAGTGCAGGTAACATTGATGTATTTGCCTTAACTGAGACGTGGTTTAATTCAAAAAGTTGGGACATGCCTGCGGAATGTCATATTCAGGGTTTTAAATTGTTCCAAGTAGATAGAAGTATCGGGAAGGGGGGTGGGGTGGCATTGTATGTCCGAGATCGCTTGAACTGTTGCATAAAAACGGGTATTAAGTCTGAAGTAACACATACAGAGTCTGTTTGGATAGAATTTTCAGAGGGGCATGAAAAACTGATTTTAGGAGTGATATACCGTCCCCCAAACTTAGATAGGGACCAAAGGAGACTACTATGGGAGGAAATTGTTAAGGCCACAAGGCACAATAATGTAGTAATTCTAGGAGACTTTAACTTTAGTCATATTGATTGGAATTTCTTGACTGGGAATTTAGAATCATACGACTTCTTAGAAGTAGTTCAGGATTTTTTTTGAAGCAGTTTGTGAAAGAACCTACAAGGGGAAATAACCTGCTTGACTTAATTCTGGCAAACAATGAATCCCTTGTTAATAATTTAGAAATTTCAGAGGAACTGGGTGCTAGCGACCACAAATCAATTACATTTAGCATTGAATGGAAGTACGATAGTAGTGATAACTCAGTAACAGTCCCAGATTTTCGCTTAGCTGATTACGATGGGCTTAGAGAACACTTATCATCTGTTGACTGGGGTAACGAAGTGAGCTATCAATATGACAGTTTTCTGAACACTATACATGCTGCTCAAAGAACGTTTATCCCATATAAAGAAATTAGATCAAATAGAAATGACCCAAAATGGATGAATAATAGGCTCAAATATCTACTAGGGCATAAGAAAGGAATTTATAGGCGTATCAAAAGAGGTGAGGGTCAGCTTATGAATCAGTATATTGACATTAAGAGGGACATTAAAAAGGGGATAAGAAAAGCTAAAAGGGACTATGAAATTAAAGTTGCTAGGGATTCTAAAACTAATCCAAAAAGTTTTTTCCAGGTCTATAGAACAAAAGTTAGAGATAAGATAGGTCCCCTTAAAAATAACTATGGGCACCTTACTGACAAAGAGAAGGAAATGTTCTCGATTTTTAATAATTATTTTCTCTCAGTTTTTACACAGGAAGACACTAACAATATTCCAGTAATTAATTTTTATAGTGGGCTAGAAGAAGATAAATTATGTAACATCACAGTCACTAGTGAAATGGTTGTGAAGCAGATAGACAGACTGAAGCAAAATAAGTCGCTGGGTCCTGGTGAGGTTTTTTCAAGGGTTCTTAAGGAATGCAAAATGGAACTCTGTGAACCATTAACTAATATTTTTAATTTATCTCTTCAAACAGGTGTAGTGTCTGATATGTGGAAGATGTTAGCGCTAATGTAATTCCTATTTTTAAAACAGGGGACAAGTCGTTACCGTCAAATTACCGCCCAATAAGCCTGACCTCAATTGTAGGCAAATTACTAGAGTCAATTATAGCTGAGATTATAAGAAGCCATCTCGATAAGTATAGCTTGATTAATGATACTCAGCATGGATTCACAAGAGGCCGGTCTTGTCTAACTAATTTATTAACTTTCTTCAGTAAAGCTTTTGAGGCTATTGACCATGATGAAGAATTTGATATTATTTACTTAGATTTTAGTAAGGCTTTTGATAGAGTTCCGCACCATAGACTGTTAAAGAAAGTGGCAGCTCATGGCATTGGGGGAAAAGTGCTCTCATGGATCGAGTAATGGCTCACTGACAGGAAGCAGAGAGTGTCCATAAATGGGGTTAAATCCGAGTGGGGATCTGTAACAAGTGGTGTTCCACAGGGATCAGTCTTGGGCCCGTTGTTGTTTATAATATATATCAATGATCTTGATGAGGGAATTACTAGTGATATGAGCAAATTCGCTGATGACACAAAGATAAGTAGGATAATTGATTCAAACGTAGATGTTATGGAACTTCAGGAGGATTTAAACAAACTCTATTCTTGGTTAGAAAAGTGGCAGATGCAGTTCAATGTAGATAAATGCAAGGTTCTGAAGCCCGGGAGTGCCCATAACCCTAGTACTTATAAGTTAAATGATGTAGAACTTAGCCATACAGATTGCAAAAAGAACTTGGGGGTTATGGTGAGCAGCAACCTTAAACCAAGACAGCAATGCCTAAGCGTACGTAATAAGGCAAATAGATTACTGGGATTTATATCAAGAAGTGTAAGCAACAGAAGTTCAGAGGTCATACTGCAGCTTTATACATCATTAGTAAGGCCTCACGTAGATTATGCAGCTCAGTTCTGGTCTCCATATTACAGAATGGACATAAATTCGTTAGAAAACATTCAGCGTAGGATGACTAAATTAATACATAGCATTAGAAATCTTCCTTATAAAGAAAGATTGAAGACTCTTAAGTTACATTCACTTGTTAGACGAAGAATGAGGGGAGACCTGATCGAAGTGTATAAGTGGAAGATAGGTATTAATAAAGGGGATATTAATAAGGTCTTGAGGATGTCTCTCCAAGAGAGAACCCGCAGTAATGGATTTAAATTAGATAAGTTTAGATTTAGAAAGGATACAGGAAAGTATTGGTTTGGAAATAGGGTAGTAGATGAGTGGAACAGTCTACCTAGTTGGGTTATTGAGGCTGGGACTTTGGGTAGTTTCAAATTTAGGTTGGATAAGTACATGAGTGGGAGGGGTTGGATTTGAGTGGGACTTTCACATCAGAGTTTATTTCTTGGGTGGCATTGAAAATTGGGTTGGGCAAATGTTTTGTTAGTGGGATGAATTGTGAAGGACCTGCCTAATATGGGCCAACAGGCCTCCTGCAGTGTTCCTCCTTTCTTATGTTCTTATGTTCTTAATGCTACTACGACCAGCTTGAGAGTCAATGGACCCCTGTCACACAAAATATCTGTCCAGAGAGCTCTGTTTCTGGCGTCTTTAAGATTTCCCTGAAATGGGACCCAACATTGTCATTGTAGATGTTCCCAACATGGCCTGCAACAGCTCTGTCAGGGTGATGTTCATCCATAAATGCTTGCACCTTTGTCCACATTGTACAAATGCCCTTAATCATTGAAGAAGACAACTTCCTCCATTTCTCTTCCTCCTCCTCTGGAGCAAATTCCTGAGCTGTGGTCTGTTGGTGTTGCACATGAAGGTCCTGCAGCTCTGTAGTGGTTAGCTCTTCATTGTGGTCCTCCACCAACTCTTCCACATCCTCCAAACTCACATCCAACCCCATGGAATTCCCCAGTGCCACAAAAAATTCCACAACTGGCATAGGTTCCTTAGAGTCACCCCCAAACCCTTAAAAATCCCTCTCTTGTACACATTCTGGCCATAATTTTCTCCAAGCAGGGTTCAGAGTCCTGGAAGTCACTCCCTCCCAAGCCTTACCTATAAGGTTTATACAACCAAGGATACTGAAGTGATCTTTCCAGAACTTTCTTACAGTCAATTCAGTAAGAACATAAGAAAAGAAGAACACTGCAGCAGGCCTGTTGACCCATACCCATCCCTGGCAACACCTCCCCCCCCCCACTCTTCATAGATCTAAACTTACTCCCTGTTCAGAACATCCACACTTACTACTGTGCAATCTATATCTACAGGACCTTAAATTCCAATATTAACCTTGACCTAAAACACTTTCTTTATAGTTGTGACAGGATCCACAGGCATAACACCGGACACAAACATCTCTATGACATTCCCCGTGTTCGACTAAACCTTTACAAAACTTCAATGTATTTCAAAGGACCTAAAATCTGGAACACCCTACCTGAAAACTCTAGAACTGCAGACACATTCATCACTTTCAAAACTACAGTTAGAAAACATCTTATCTCCCTGATACACCCCGACAACTAACTACATGATAACCACCTGGTGGTTCACAATTACACTCACTCACCCACTGACTATAAACCCAGAAATACTAATCTTAATCTTAAAATAATAAATCCTAACTAGTCATAAGTTTGTCTATGATACTCCAATATAGACACTTTGTATTGTGCCAAAACAAAAGCATTCACATTGCTAAACTCACAAATTATGATGTAGTTACTTAGCCTTAATATCATAATTTGTAAGCATTAATCTAAGTCTGCCCGAAATGCCTAGCCATGCTAGGTGTCCTAGTGGCCCCCTCTGTAATTCGTATTTTATAACATGTAAACCACACAATACCCAAAACCTGTAAACCCCACATTGTAACCCTTATAGAGAATAAACTTGAATTGAATTGAATTGAATACTAGGCTGGTTCTTTACAATCCATCCCACTAACAAAACATTTGCCCAACCCAGTTTTCAATGCCACCCAAGAAATAAGCTCTGATAACTCAATCCACTCTCATATGCAAGTCCCACTCAAATCCAACCCCTCTTACTCATGTATTTATCCAACCTATATTCGAAACTATCCAAGGTTTTAGCCTCAATAACCCAACTAGGTAGACTGTTCCACTCATCAACTACCCTATTTCCAAACCAATACTTTCCTACATCCTTTCTAAATCTAAACTTGTCTAATTTGAATCCATTGCTGTGGGTTGTCTCCTGGAGAGATATCCTCAAGACCTTATTTATATCCCCTTTATTAATACCCATCTTCCACTTATACACTTTGATCATGTCTCCCCTCATTCTTTATTGAAACTTGATTATGGTGACCAGATCTATTCAGCGGCATCTCCTGCTACTCTCTCTAGCCTTAACCCCATTCATCACCAAGGATTACGTTTATGCCTTGGTGCTTTTCGCTCTTCCCCTGTTGAGAGCCTCTATGCAGAAGCGAACGTTTCATCCTTATCCGATCGCTCTGATGCCCATTGCCTTCACTACTATCTATGCTCTCATGATCTCTGCAATCCTTCCATTTATAGAATGGTCACTGATATTAGTAGACATTATTTGTTTGCCGCCCCTGTTTACTCCGTCCCTTCTCTCTTTGCCTACATTCGCTCTTGTCGTCTCTTCAATTACCACCTTTCTATGTTCATGTAGCATCTCACTTTTCCCTACCCCCCTGGGAAGTTCCAGCTGTTCGAGTCTGTTCTTTCTCTCTCCCTTGCTCGAAAGCCCAACTGTCTACGGTCGCTTCCCGCTCTCTTTTTCTTGACCACTTCCACTCTCATTCTCATGCCATTGCAGTGCATGCAGAATTTACCTTGGTCGTCGTCTTCGCTCCGGTGCTCTCTCTTTACCTTCCCTTCTTGCTGATGGACCCTCCTTTAGAATATAAGAACATAAGAATGGAGGAACACTGCAGAAGGCCTACTGGCCCATGCGAGGCAGGCCCTTATCAAAATGACTACTACTTAAAGCTTCCCAAGAAATAACTCCCGTACCCAATGACACCAATCAAATCCAGCCCCTCCCACTCATATATTTGTCCAGTCTCTTCTTAAAGCTACCCAAGGTCCTAGCATCTATCACCCCACTGGGAAGACTGTTCCACGCATCTACAACTCTGTTAGAAAACCAGTACTTACCTATGTCCTTTCTAAATCTAAATTTACCCAACTTAAATCCATTATTCCTGGTTCTTACCTGGTTCGACACCCTCAGTACTTTATTAATATCTCCCTTGTTTATGCCCGTCATCCACTTATACACTTCAATGATATCTCCCCTCATTCTACGCCTCTCCAGAGAGTGGAGATTTAAGGCTTTGAGTCTATCTTCATACGGGAGGTTCCTTACACAGTAAATCATTTTAGTCATTCTTCTCTGTATGTTCTCTAACGAGTCTATATCCATCCTGTAGTAAGGGGACCAAAACTGAGCAGCATAATCTAAATGAGGCCTCACTAATGATGTATAGAGCTGTAAAATAACTTTTGGACTTCTGTTACTTATACTTCTTGGGATAAATCCAAGTAATCTGTTGGCCTTGTTGCGCACACTAAGGCACTGCTGTCTTGGCTTTAGATTTCTGCTTACCATGACTCCCAAGTCTTTTTCACATTCTGTATGATCAAGCTCTACTTCACCTAGATTATAGCTTCGAGGGTTATTTTCTTTACCAAGGGCAAGTACCTTACACTAATCCACATTGAACTTCATCTGCCATTTTTCAGACCAAGACATTAATTTGTCCAAATCGTCCTGGAGTTCATTGATATCCTCCTCAGAGTGAATTATACGGCCTATCTTTGTATCATCAGCAAATTTACTCATGTCACTTGTAATCCCTTCATCAAGGTCATTAATGTAAATTATGAACAAGAGAGGGCCTAAAACTGATCCTTGTGGAACGCCACTAGTGACTAATCCCCATTCAGATTTCACTCCATTAATGGTAACTCTCTGCTTTCTATTGGTAAGCCATGCCTCAATCCATGCTACAACTTTACCTCCTATACCATGAGCTGCCACTTTTCTTAAGAGTCTCTTGTGAGGTACTCTATCGAAGGCTTTACTAAAATCCAAATAAACAATATCATATTCCTTATCACTGTCAACTGCCTCAAATGTTCTATTGAAGAATGTCAGTAAGTTTGTCAGGCAGGAACGACCTCTCGTAAATCCATGCTGAGATTCATTTATCAAGTTATGCTCTTCAAGGTGACTTCTGATAATGTCAGCTATAATTGATCCTAATAACTTGCCCACTATAGATGTCAGGCTTATTGGACGGTAATTTGAAGGAGTGGACTTATCCCCTGATTTGAATATAGGAACCACATTAGCCATCTTCCACAACTCTGGCACAACACTGGTAAGGATGGACGCATTGAATACACTCGTTAATGGCTGACTAAGCTCCATCTTGCATTCCTTAAATACCCTGGAAAACAACTCATCGGGTCCCGGGGACTTATTTTGTTTCAGTTTGTCTATCTGTTTAATAACCATGTCCCTCGTGACAGTAATATTAGTTAACTTAAATTCATCAGGAACTAAATAATTGTTAATTACTGGAATCTCATTTACATCTTCCTGTGTAAAAACTGACAAAAAATAGTCATTAAATAAGGAACACATTTCCAGTTCATTATCCGTCAGCTGTCCATTCCCAGTTTTCAGAGGTCCTACTTTTTCCTTCACCTTCGTCCTATACACTTGAAAGAACCCCTTTGGATTAGTCTTTGATTCATTAGCAACTCTAATTTCATAGTCACGTTTAGCCTTTCTAATCGCCTTTTTTACTTCTCTTTTAAGCTGAACATATTGGTCAGTAAGGTTAACCTCTCCTCTTCTGATGCGCCTATAAATTCCCCTTTTCTCCCCTAATAGATGCTTTAGCCTCCTGTTAACCCATTTGGGATCGTTATTATTAGACCTAATTTCTCTCTGGGGAATGTATATACTCTGGGCACTGTGTGCATTATTAAGAAAACAATCATAAAAGCAGATCCCTTCATATTCATAAGTATGATTATCGTCAATAAAATCATTAGCTAGATAACCCCAATCAAGATTAGACAGAGGTTCCCTAAGTCCATTATAATCGGCAGAACGAAAATCAGGGATTTTTACTGTATTATCATTATTCTTGCATTCCCAATTAATGCTAAAAGTGATGGATTTGTGATCACTTGCGCCAAGCTCTTCAGTGATCTCCAGATTATTCACGAGTGTTTCCTTATTTGACAAGACTAGGTCCAGCAAATTATTACCCCTGGTAGGCTCAGTTACACTCTGTTTCAGAAAACAGTCCTGAACTGTTTCCATAAAGTCACTGGACTCTAGATTACCTGTCAAAGAATTCCAGTCAATTTGAATAAAGTTAAAGTCCCCTACTATGACTATGTTACTGTGTCCAGAAGCCCTAACAATTTTGTCCCAAAGAAGTCTCCCTCTATCGTGATCCAAGCCTGGAGGTCGGTATATTACACCTAGAATTAATTTTTCTTGACCCTCCACGAACTCTACCCAAACAGACTCTGTTACTGCTCCATCTATTTTTATACCTGTTTTTATGCAACAATTAATATTTTCTCGAACATACAATGCAACTCCTCCCCCCTTCCCATTACATCTATCCACATTGAACAACTTAAATCCCTGAATATTACACTCAGCAGTCATATCCCGGCTCTTTAAATCATACCACGTTTCAGTTAATGCAATGATATCAAAGTTCCCAGCACATGCTACCAAACGTAGTTCATTAATTTTATTTCTTGCACTTCGACTGTTAGCATAAAATACCATCATATGTTTTTTCTTCTGCACATTTTTTCTATTCATCTTTGTTTTTACACAATTTCTGAAATTATCATTACCCAGAGTTACTCTATGACAGTTAGTATTAAGATTCTTAATATCAGAGCATAAGTCAATATATCCATACTCATTATTTATCATTTCTAAACCCATACCTCTAACTAATCCTAGTTTAAAGTCCTAACAACCCCCTCAACTGAGCAAGAAAACCCACACCTGCCCTGGATAAGTGAACCCCATCCCTGGCATACATGTCATTTCGGCCATAGAAGTTGTCCCAGTTGTCAATGAATGGTACTGCATTATCCTTACAGTGTTTATCCAGCCAACAATTAATACCAATTACTCTGGACAACCATTCATTACCAACACCTCTTCTTGGCAAAATGCCACATATAACAGGGCACCCCCCCCTTCTTCCTAATTATGTCTATAGCTGTCCTGAACTTTCTAAATCCTCACTTCTACGCTTGCCTACATCATTGCCTCCAGCACTGAGGCAAATAATAGGATTAATCCCATTACCTGACTCTCTCATTGGCTTCTTGACAACGACTGATTTACTCCACAAACTCTGATGATGATACCTTTCACACTCCCCTCAGCCCTTTCTAGCTCAGTCTCTTGCTGCCTTTTACCCTTTCACCATCCACTGCCCCGCTGTTCTCCATAACCTATTACTCATCCATCTCCCTTTTGCCACCTGATGCCCTCGCTTCCTTCCTGCCCTGCAGCGCTGTATAGCCCTTGTGGTTTAGCGCTTCTTTTTTATTATAATAATAATTTATACCTGGAGAGTTTACCTGGAGAGAGTTCCGGGGGTCAACGCCCCCACGGCCCGATCTGTGACCAGGCCTCATGGTGGATCAGAGCCTGATCAACCAGGCTGTTACTGCTGGCTGCACGCAATCCAACGTAAGAGCCACAGCTGGTCAGGTGAGCTCACAGTCATGCATTATAGCTATACTTTTAAACTTAAAACTAGGAAAATGCCCCATCACAGCACACTCTTGGCCAAACACCAGCACTGATAAATTTTACTTATGCATTATATATTCTTATATACTAACCGGGTTTCCTGTGTATAACTTCAAATAATTACATAAAATTAGCCGGACAACTTAGTAGTTTAGTTTAGTATCTTTATTATGCACCCCATACCCATCCTATGGGCAGTAGTCACCTCATACCCATCCTGTGGGCAGTAGTCACCCCATACCCATCTTGTGGGTGGTAGTCACCCCATACCCATCCTGTGGGTGGTAGTCACCCCATACCCATCCTGTGGGCAGTAGTCACCCCATACCCATCTTGTGGGTGGTAGTAACCCCATACCCATCCTGTGGGCGGTAGTCACCCCATACCCATCCTGTGGGTGGTAGTCACCCCATACCCATCCTGTGGGCGGTAGTCACCCTATACCCATCTTGTGGGTGGTAGTCACCCCATACCCATCCTGTGGGTGGTAGTCACCCCATACCCATCCTGTGGGTGGTAGTCACCCCATACCCATGCTGTGGGCGGTAGTCAAAAGATTACTTAGGTACATAATTAACCAAAGTAAAATATTTTTATCAGTATCACACATCTTTGCTTGCAAAAATAAAAGAGGCATTTCATAAAAAATATATAAACATTAATAAAAATAGTTGTACATATTAATTATTACATTAAAAGAAAATTAGATTACCAACTCTGTCTCACAGCAATCTGCAGTAAATAAAACTGGCTATGTAAAACATACCTCTGGGAGAAATTGGAGAAATAATTGGGTAGATAATCACATATAAATTTTGTCAGAGGGACTGTGGCCATGAAGTAACACTGTAGTGATCACAGTTGACCCTCACAGGCCTTCACTTACACTGTCATTCCAAGGTGCCTGGAGTCACCCAACACTGGTGATAAAAAAAAAAAAACAGGCGGTTCCTGGAAAAATACAACACCCAAAACAGGTAGCTTTAAGAAGAGAGTGGACAAATATATGAGTGGGAGGGGCTGGGTTTGATTGGTGGCATTGGGTGCGGGAGTTATTTCTTGGGTAGCTTAGGGTAGAGGTCGTTTTGATAGGGGCCTGCCTTGCATGGGCCAGTGGGCCTTCTGCAGTGTTCCTCCATTCTTATGTTCTTACTATTCATGACCGAAAAAACAGTGAGTCATCACCGCCAGCACCTTATGAACCACAGTCTATGGCCCAACAGTCCATACACCAACGTAACACAGGTGAGGTATACCAGCCAGCACCTAAAAAATGTTAGCATGCCTTACCAAGGCATGTAACCAGACGTGATTACCACGAAAAAACATACACACTCACTTGGGAAATCTGATACCTCACAACCAGTTCACCGTGTGCTTCAATCCTCTAGGTGGTCAGAGATTGTAATAAAGTTGGTAGAATTACCGACAATATGTAAAGTAAAAGGACACAAGTGCAACTAATGTGACATTTTATTGTGGCAACGTTTCGCTCTCCAGGAGCTTTATCAAGCCATTACTTGATAAAGGAGCTTGATAAAGCTCCTGGAGAGCGAAACGTTGCCACAATAAAATGTCACATTAGTTGCACTTGTGTCCTTTTACTTTACATGTGGTCAGAGATGCCATCTACTCGCCCACTGGAAAGCTACAGCTGATAAATGTTCTACGTATTACATTATGCTAAACAACCACTGTGAAAGAATAACGAAATTGCAAGTGCTTTCGTGAATTCTCACATTATCAAGGAGCATAGAATATAAGAAGTCATGAAAACGCTTGCATTTCCCTATTCTATCACAGTGGTTGTTTTGCATGATGTGATATCACTTGTTTAGTGTGATCTTATTGCATACTACATTATGTACCTGACACCCAAGACAATACGTGAACAACCACATTCTTTGTCCCCTTCACATAATGAATCACCAAAGAGAACATTTGATTGTGGTTCCTCGTCTGGTGAAGGAAATGTAGGACTGTGATCACTATAATTAAAAAAATGTTGCAGAACCATCACAAAGCAAGAGCCTCTACTTCTTTGGTGGTATAAATTCTCTGGTGAGTTTTCAGTTTTGCCGAAATAAAGCTTATTGGAAATAACTGCTGCTACTTATCATAACAATATAACACTAGTACAAGTATCACTATGCAAAACCCAGGTTGTGTAAAACAAGTTCACATATATTTTACATTTAAAGTTATACCAAGCGCTGTATAGCCCTTGTGGCTTAGCGCTTCTTTTTGATTATAATAATAATAATAAAGTTATACCAAATTTTCAAGTACCTAATCTGAGGAACTTGAGTGTCTCTCAAATGACGTAATGTCTCGCCCTGAGGAGATAAAATATGCCATTGAACTCTGCAGCATAACCTGTCCTGAACCTACTAAATGCTGAATCCAGGTAAACTTGTAGAGCACAATTTGAAAGAAGGAGACGTCACTGGCACACTGGATCATGGAAGTTTAATAACCCTGCCACATACTCACAATTGTTGCATCTAGTGCATCAATGAAATTATTCCTAAGAGGAAACCCTTCAGCCTTAGTTATTAAATTTACCTTGTGGGAGTCAGTGAACATGTTTAGTGTGTCATCTAATACAAGGCCTTTGAAAGGTTATATCCTGGAGTTTACCTGGAGAGAGTTCCGGGGGTCAACGCCCCCGCGGCCCGGTCTGTGACCAGGCCTCCTGGTGGATCAGAGCCTGATCAACCAGGCTGTTGCTGCTGGCTGCACGCAAACCAACGTACGAGCCACAGCCCGGCTGATCAGGAACTGACTTTAGGTGCTTGTCCAGTGCCAGCTTGAAGACTGCCAGGGGTCTGTTGGTAATCCCCCTTATGTGTGCTGGGAGGCAGTTGAACAGTCTCGGGCCCCTGACACTTATTGTATGGTCTCTTAACGTGCTAGTGACACCCCTGCTTTTCATTGGGGGGATGGTGCATCGTCTGCCAAGTCTTTTGCTTTCGTAGTGAGTGATTTTCGTGTGCAAGTTCGGTACTAGTCCCTCTAGGATTTTCCAGGTGTATATAATCATGTATCTCTCCCTCCTGCATTCCAGGGAATACAGGTTTAGGAACCTCAAGCGCTCCCAATAATTGAGGTGTTTTATCTCCGTTATGCGCGCCGTGAAAGTTCTCTGTACATTTTCTAGGTCGGCAATTTCACCTGCCTTGAAAGGTGCTGTTAGTGTGCAGCAATATTCCAGCCTAGATAGAACAAGTGACCTGAAGAGTGTCATCATGGGCTTGGCCTCCCTAGTTTTGAAGGTTCTCATTATCCATCCTGTCATTTTTCTAGCAGATGCGATTGATACAATGTTATGGTCCTTGAAGGTGAGATCCTCCAACATGATCACTCCCAGGTCTTTGACGGTGTTTCGCTCTATTTTGTGGCCAGAATTTGTTTTGTACTCTGATGAAGATTTAATTTCCTCATGTTTACCATATCTGAGTAATTGAAATTTCTCATCGTTGAACTTCATATTGTTTTCTGCAGCCCACTGAAAGATTTGGTTGATGTCCGCCTGGAGCTTTGCAGTGTCTGCAATGGAAGACACTGTCATGCAGATTCGGGTGTCATCTGCAAAGAAAGACACGGTGCTGTGGCTGACATCCTTGTCTATGTCGGATATGAGGATGAGGAACAAGATGGGAGCGAGTACTGTGCCTTGTGGAACAGAGCTTTTCACCGTAGCTGCCTCGGACTTTACTCTGTTGACGACTACTCTCTGTGTTCTGTTAGTGAGGAAATTATAGATCCATCGACCGACTTTTCCTGTTATTCCTTTAGCACGCATTTTGTGCGCTATTACGCCATGGTCACACTTGTTGAAGGCTTTTGCAAAGTCTGTATATATTACATCTGCATTCTTTTTGTCTTCTAGTGCATTTAGGACCTTGTCATAGTGATCCAATAGTTGAGACAGACAGGAGCGACCTGTTCTAAACCCATGTTGCCCTGGGTTGTGTAACTGATGGGTTTCTAGATGGGTGGTGATCTTGCTTCTTAGGACCCTTTCAAAGATTTTTATGATATGGGATGTTAGTGCTATTGGTCTGTAGTTCTTTGCTGTTGCTTTACTGCCCCCCTTCGTGGAGTGGGGCTATGTCTGTTGTTTTTAGTAACTGTGGGACGACCCCCGTGTCCATGCTCCCTCTCCATAGGATGGAAAAGGCTCGTGATAGGGGCTTCTTGCAGTTCTTGATGAACACAGAGTTCCATGAGTCTGGCCCTGGGGCAGAGTGCATGGGCATGTCATTTATCGCCTGTTCGAAGTCATTTGGTGTCAGGATAACATAGGATAGGCTTGTGTTAATCAAATTTTGTGGCTCTCTCATAAAAAAATCATTTTGATCTTCGACTCTCAGTCTGGTTAGCGGCTTGCTAAAAACTGAGTCATATTGGGACTTGAGTAGCTCACTCATTTCCTTGCTGTCATCTGTGTAGGACCCATCTTGTTTAAGTAGGGGCCCAATACTGGACGTTGTTCTCGATTTTGATTTGGCATAGGAGAAGAAATACTTTGGGTTTCTTTCGATTTCATTTATGGCTTTTAGTTCTTCCCGCGATTCCTGACTCCTAAAGGATTCTTTTAGCTTAAGTTCGATGCTTGCTATTTCTCTGACCAGTGTCTCCCTACGCATTTCAGATATATTGACCTCTTTTAGCCGCTCTGTTATTCTTTTCCGTCGCCTGTAAAGGGAGCGCCTGTCTCTTTCTATTTTACATCTACTCCTCCTTTTTCTTAGAGGAATAAGCCTTGTGCATACATCGAGTGCCACCGAGTTAATCTGTTCTAGGCATAAGTTGGGGTCTGTGTTGCTTAGTATATCTTCCCAGCTTATATCCATTGACTCTCTCTGAGTGCCGTCAAAATATCTTGAAAAAAAAAACAAATCTTCACCTCTTCCTCAGTCTCGGCTGAGTGGTTGAGGGGAGTAGACGTGTGTTGGGGGGGGGGATCTGGACCTACTAATTTGCAGGCCTACCCATTTCTCTCGACTGATAATTCATCATTAAAACTCATACTGTTGGACGACAGCTTCGGTGTTGTGAGAACTCTTATGTGTGAGTTGTGACTAGGGATATACCTAGTGAAACACTGGAATTAGTTTTCCGTTTTGAAAAGGCCCTCACAGGCCTTTGCTTCCCATCTTCCTTTCATTTGACCTCAGCCTTTCGCCTCTGTGGAAAATTACATTTATCTGAATGTATCATTATGTACATAACAGTAAATGAACAAAGATAATTATTATTTACCAGTTAGACAATTAGGAATTTGGGACACCTAGGTCGCAAAAAAGTCCCCCTTCGATACCTACCACTGTCATATCCACAAGTTGCTTTGGACCTATTAATTACAAATAAAATATGTATCACCAGGAATGCTGGTAAATATATAAATTTGTGGACTGTATATTAAAGATAAATGATTATATATATACACATATACATAACAGAAGGAGAATATCTTAATATCACTCACCAATTTGACTGGAGATTAATGTGTATCATACTCAGAAAACCTCACTGTCTATACATGAAATAACACTGGCCAGAGTTAAACATAACAGACTTATCTGAGGTTCCTGGAGCTGTCTTGTCCAGTCGCCTGATATCTCAAGTTATGCAGGAATGTACATCCAACAACTTCACCTCCTATTTGAGAGGTGTCAACCCAATTTTACCTCTAGAGCACGAAAATTCTTCACATTATTAATTAACGTCTGTTACTCCATTCAAACAACAATGGCGAGTCTCTTCTGCGCAGGCGCAGGGCTACCCATTTTCGATAACATAATTTTTATTAAATACAGTATGGCCATCTATTTACATATAACTACTGTATTTCTGGAAAATATATACAGTATTTTCAACACTGCGACCGGGTGGAGTTCATTGCTAAATGACTCAAATTGCTCATTTGGCAATGGTGGAGGACCTGGGTACATATAGGATCTGGCATCCACACGGCGACATATTACACAAGATTTAATCACCCTTTTTACACTTTGCTGTCCTTGTGGAATCCAGAAAGTTTCCCTAATACAATTTAAGGTATCTTGTACCCCACCATGCATTACAATTTTATGGGCATTTAGAACAATTAAATTTGTTAGATGATGAGTTTTGGGCTGTAAAATAGGGTATTGAGCATAATCACCCAATTCAGCATTTTGTAACCTACTTCTGCACGTAATTACATTGTTCTCTAAATACAGTCCCAATTTCTCTATTATGGAACCTTTCACAATTTTTCTTTCCATCATCAATTTAATCTCGTTTCCATAGTTTTCTTCTTGTACCCTCTTTATCCAATATTCAAGAGGATGTGAAAACTTATATGAGATATTCATCTTGTTTAGAAATTTAAACACCAACTTAGTTACATTGATTAGTTTGGGTAAAGAAGAATACCTATTTATATCAATGGCTAAGGAAGGACAAACTATTGAAGCGGTGATCACAGTAATTTTAACAGGAGCAATATACCCCTTTTGTACAGGCCAATTAGCTTTATTTACCAACCAACTCGGTCCTTTAAACTATGATACAGTATTTACAAATTTAGCATAAGTAAACCTCGAGACAAGAAATCAGCTGGATTCTCCTCACCAGGTATATGATTAAATGTTAACATATGCTGACCCAAACTATTATACTTCTCTTGCATCTGATTAATTTCAGTGACTCTGTTTTGTACGTACACAATTTTACTGTTTCCATTACGAATCCATTGTAAGGATACCTCATTATCAGACCAAATTACAGTGTCGCTAATATTTATCTCCTGCAACTTATTTCTTATATAATTAGCTAATTTGACACCTACATAAATGGCTGTTAATTCCAACTGAGGCAAGGTACATGATTTAACTGGAGACACTTTAGGCTTAGACATAAGAGAAATAACACTATTACATTGAAGGTAAGCAACTGCTCCATATGCCAATTTTGAAGCTTCACAAAAAATGTGGAGTACATTTTTCCCATTTGGATTGGCCACCTGGCATGGGAACTCCAACATTGGAATTTTTTCATAATCACCAATTAATTCATCCCACCTGTTAATGAATTCCTCATGTAGAATTTCATCCCAAGCACATATAAGTTTCCATGCTTCCTGTATTAATGATTTCCCTCTCATAGTAAGGGGTGACACTAAACCTAGTGGATCAAAACATTTGGAAACTTCAGCAAGTAAAACTCTCTTAGTTTATTTATTGGGCATACTGTAATTATTAAGTTTTAACATTAACAAATCTCTCTCAGTATCCCAAGTTAAACCCAATACATTACTACATTTTGGCACTTCATCTCCAGGGAAATCTTTACTTATTTTGTCCTTTAATTTGGACGAATTACTATTCCATTCCCTCAGAGGCATATTTGCACTTTGCAATATTTTATTAGCCTCTCCATAAGTCATTAACAGTTAGCTCCTCTTCAGTTGATGTCACACCCAGGAAATTGCCGACATGAAATTGTTTGCTCATTACTTTGCTCAATGGACTTCCCATACATTTAAGGTGTGCATTTATCGTCGCTTGAAGTAGGAATGGACTGGATGTAGCACCAAATACGCTCCTAAAGCAAAAGGTTTTCAGAGGGCTAAGTGGGTCACTAGGATTCTCTGGCCATGAGAAGCGGGTACAATCCCGGTCAGCCTCTTGTAAACCCACTCTTAGGAAAGCTTTACTTATGTCAGCTGTAAAGGCATAATTCTTCATCCTGAAATTTAATAAGATATCTCCTAATTTTTCCATCAACGACGGACCTGTCATCAGTCATTTAAACTAGGTACATTTTTGTTACTCCTGGCACTACAATTAAACACAATCCTCAAAGGTGTGGTCTTAGAATCCTTCTTCACTCCGTGATGTGGCAAATAGTGACCATAAATTTTGGCTTGCTCAGGAGGCACCTCTTCTATAAATTTATTAATTAATTGTTCAGCAATTATATCATTACAGGCAGTTAACAATTCTTGCGTCTTACTCAGTTCGCGGAGCTGAGCCTTTAATTGTCCATATGCCATTCTGTAATTAGTGGGCAATTCTGGATGGTTCAGTCTCCACGGAAGTCACACCCAGTATTGTTCAGATTCAAATTTTACATCTCTCAGGTATTGCTCCTGAGTAAAAAAATCGTCTGGACTTTCTTCATTTACATTTATTCCAATGCTGTCTAATTCCCACAATTTATGCACTGGCTCAACACCATCCTCTATGGAAGAATTATACTGGGGCACGATTTCATGAGTAAGACACACAGTTATGGTATTTGTAGTTTCCTCTAGTCATGAATTATTATTACGATGAATCCTACCATATATTACATGGCCTCATGCAGTCTTGAAAAGGGTGACACCACATTTCTTTACCATTCCCTTTACAAAGGAGGCATAATAGTCACTACCTATCAAATTATTTATTGAGCCTACAGAATCATCACTTACACCAGAAGGTGCTAAATTTACATTATGTGAAAGTCTTTCTGTAGCTTTACTAAGCCCTACTTTAGATATTTTCTCTGGAAGTCTATCTACAATTACTGCATTAACACGTTTTTTTCTCATTGCCCAACCTGACAGTTACAAAAACAGTGTCATACAATTGAGCCCTTTTATCCGAGAGAAAACCAGATAATTTTAGAGTTGTAGGATCTCCCATCTGTACTTTCATACCATCAAGACATTTACATTTAATGAAAGTACGTTGGGATCCCTGGTCTAATAATGCAGTTACATTTTTTGATTTATGCCTTTTATCATCAACTTTTACCTGTAATGCAGGTAAGGCTACTTCAGCAAACCCATCATTATTAACATTAGCAGCAATTTTTACATTAGCTACTGTTGTGTCAGGATTGTCAACATTATCATTACACAAATAACCTGCACATAAAAGAGAGAAGCTTACGACGACGATTTGGTCCGACTTGGACCATTGACAAAGTCACACTAACCAGAGGTGGAGTAGGACAGCTGTATATAGGCAGGAAGAGGTGATGGTAGTAGAAGTAGTAGTAGTAGTACAAGAATGGTATATAATACCTACAAGATGAAATTAAGACACATGTGCAACACCCGGGCATCCCTATCATAGATGTTTCGCCATCCAGCCAGCCACTGGATGGCGAAACGTCCACAACAAAGACAACCAGACGCCGCACATGTGTCTTAATTTCATCAGTAGTTGTAGTAGTAGTAGTAGTAGATGTAGTAGTGGTAGTGGTAGAAGTGGGAAATAAGGAGGACGAGCCAGTCAAATACAAAGGAAGGGGAGCACTGTAAGAGAGGTAGGTGCCCACTGAGGGAGAGCAAGCACACAGAGGTGCGTGAAAGGGGAAGTGGGAAATAAATGAAGAAGGAACAGAAACACGAGACAGAAGAGAGAAAGACAACCCAGAGGAGAAAAGGAAAGAGGAAAGGGGAAGAGGGAGAAGAAAAATAAAAAGAAAAAATAAGGAGTTAGGTTAAGTCACGGGTGTTCTGAAGTTTGGAGCATTTTACAATGTAGTGGGAGAGGAAGGCATCTACAGAGACGAAGCCAGGGCTAAGGTTCAAACAAGGAAAGTTGTGTATTAGAGAGGATTCAACTAGACGGCGACTGTTCGAGTTGGAAGTAGGGAAGACAGTTTTAGCAGAAGACCAGTCAATAGGATGGCTATGATCTCTGACGTGACAGAAAAGAGCATTGTTAGTGTCGGCAAGCCTAACACTATTTCTGTGCTTCTTAAGTCTGTCAGAAAGAGATCGACCAGTTTCTCCGAAGTATTGAAGAGGACAGGAGGAGCAAAAAATAGAGTAGACACCAGGAACGTCTGTACAGGGAGGAGAGGTATGAACGAGATTAGTGCGAAGAGTGTTAGTCTGGCGGAAGGTAAGCTTGATGTCTAAGGGACGGAGAGAATTTTTGAGATTAGAAAAACCGGAAATGTAGAGACGGCAGAGGATACAAGAGTTCCCAGGAGTAGAGAGTTTGGGAGAGAAGAAATTGCGTTTAGCACGTGAGAGGGCAGAGTCTATGAAATGGGAAGGGTAGCCAAGATGGGAAAACGAATTATGAAGAGTGGAAATTTCTGCTGGAAGGAACTGAGGATCACAGATGCGGAGGGCATGGAGAAAGAGGGAGATAAGAACACTTTTCTTGACAGGGGAAGCATGATAGGAAAAGTAGTGAATGTACATGCCACTGTGCATAGGTTTTCGGTAAACGGAAAAGGAAAAACTTGTATCTGAGAGGTGGACATGGACATCAAGGAAAGGAAGCAAGGAATTAGATTCCCATTCAGCTTTAAACTTAATGGAAGGGGCAAGATTATTAAGAGCTTCAAGAAAAGGTTGGAAGAGACTGGAGTCATGAGGACACAGAGCAAAGATGTCATCCACATAGCGGAGCCAGAGTGAAGGTTGCACATCGAGGGTAGGAAGAAGAACAGTCTCGAAGTATTCCATGTAAAGATTAGCAAGGACAGGAGAGAGAGGAGAGCCCATAGCGACACTGAAGGTTTGAGAATAATATTTCTCTTGGAAGGAAAAGTAGTTAGAGTCCATTCAGAGGCAGATAAGATCAAGAAAGACATCAGTAGGTACAGGGAGATGAAGAACCCCTACATGGGCCTTCTCTCTAAGGAAATCAAGGACATCATCAAGAGGGACATTGGTGAAGAGGGACTCAACGTCAAGACTAAGCATCTTGCAGGTTGGGAGAGAGCGAACCCGTTCAATGAAGTCTTGAGAGTGACGGAGGTGGGCAGGAGAAAAAGTACCAAGAAAGGGAATGAGGGTTTTGGCCAGCCAGGAAGCAAGAGAATAAGAGACAGAACCTCTAGAGGATATGATAGGACGAAGAGGAATATCAGGTTTAAGAGTTTTGGGAAGGCCATAGAAATAGGGAAGAGAGGGACAGATGACACGAAACCGTTGAACAAGGTCAAAGTCAGGAGGACAGAGGTCAGAGAGAGTCCTTAGTTTTTGTTGAAAGTTCTCTTGATGCGATCAAGAGGGTAGGAAACGAGAGGAATGTAGGTACGTGAGTCAGAGAGCAAGACATCAGCTTTACAGAGGTAATCCTCGCGATAAAGGATAACTACTGAATTACCTTTGTCAGAAGATAGTATGACAATGTTAGTGTTGGATTTAAGAGAAGAAAGGGCAAGTTGGTAACTGCGTGGAAGGTGGTAATTCTTAGAAAACAGACTAACAAGAGCAGGAAGGAGAGTGCCACGAAAAGTGGACAAGTCAGGAAGATTACGGGAGCGAGATTGACGAAAGGAATCAAAAGAGCTAATCAGGGAAATACCAGCGCTAGGAGTAGGCGAAGTGGCAAAGGAAAGACCAAAACCGAGAAGTTCAAGCTCATATTGAGAGAGTGAGACAGAAGACAGGTTAGTAACACAGTCAGTGAGGGAGAATTTAGACCAAGGGCTAGCTGAGATGAGACGTTGAAGTTTATTCTGTAGTATGGAAGAATGAATTTGTGTATTCTGGCGAGCAGTGTCAAAGGCAATGGTAGAGAGAAGGTTACAGAGATCCTGTGGTAGAGCCGCAAAGAGAGCACGTTGACATGTCTTAATTTCATCTTGTCGGTATTATATACCATTCTTGTACTACTACTACTGCTTCTACTACCATCACCTCTTCCTGCCTATATAGAGCCGTCCTACTCCACCTCTGGTTAGTGTGACTTTGTCAATGGTCCAAGTCGGACCGAAACGTCGTCGTAAGCTTCTCTCTTTTATGTGCGGGTTATTTGTGTATCGTTCCAGACACGGTATTGTGCCTTTTTTGTTATTTAACATTGTCATTATTATCAACATTATCATATAGACCCTTACACATGACTATATGGTGTCTTCCTTTGTGACATTGATAACAGTTGTTTAATTAACAAAAAAAAGGGCACAATACCGTGACCAGAACGATACACAAATAACCCGCACATAAAAAGAGAGAAGCTTACAACGACGTTTTGGTCCAACTTGGACCATTGACAAAGTCACTGTGACTTTGTCAATGGTCCAAGTCGGACCGAAACGTCGTCGTAAGCTTCTCTCTTTTTATGTGCGGGTTATTTGTTTAACAGTTGTTTAATTTGGCATGACAATCCTTTACATTGTGATTACCTAAACACCTGATACATCTGTCAAGTTCCTCCAATCTTTCAACTTTATCATTCCATGAATTGTATGCATTGCAATTCTTAGAAAAATGAGTACCCTTGCAGAAAAGACAATCTCTCTTTTTTTTGACTGGTTTCTTATTAACTAGGCTACCCTTACCTGGAGTTTACCTGGAGAGAGTTCCGGGGTACAACACCTACGCGACCCGGTCTGTGACCAGGTCTCCTGGTGGATCAGAGCCTGGTCAACCAGGCTGTTACTGCTGGCTGCACGCAAACCAACGTACGAGCCACAGCCCGGCTGGTCAGGTACTGACTTTAGGTGCTTGTTCAGTGCCAGCTTGAAGACTGCCAGGGGTCTGTTGGTAATCCCCCTTATGTATGCTGGGAGGCATAGGAGGGTACTTATTCTTCTTACCTAGTGGAGAATCATTATTTTTGATTCCTGCTACTTGATATGCACCTATGCAGCTCTTTTTAGGAAATGAATTTTGATTATTAACATTGGGATAATTTTTCCCTTTGTGAAACTTGACAGATACCTCAGAGTTATTATGTGTTGCATCTTTAAAATGAGTTAGTTGGCTGGTCTGCAACTGCACAATTAATTCTTGTAGACCTAGTCTTATTTCCTCCAGATCAAAATAACCTTTGTGATATTTGTTTGAGAACCATTCAAGTGTTTTACAGCTTAATTTATTCTGTACCATGGCACTCAATAACCAGTCTGATTCCTTCAGATTATATTTATTACTTAAAGTTTTGAGAGTGCTCTCCAGTTTAACTCTAAACTGCTGTAAACCTTTGTAAGTGTGATCTGGAGATTTTAAATTAACAATGATATTCACTAGATCCAACCTACTTTGTTCTATATTACCATAAGTGACCTTCAACAAGTCAACTGCTTCCTTGTAAGAATCATCTACATTGGGAAAGGCTTGTATGAGTATCTGAGCATCTCCTCTTACCTGTCCTTTGAGGTAAAATAATTTAGTTACACAGGCTAGGTCACTCCTGTCATGCACAGCTGCTTTAAAAATTGATCAAAATTCCTCCCAATTTCCTCCAGGATTAAATACAGGTAAATATAATTCTGGGAGTTTTTGTAAAGACATCTTATTTGTTGGAGCAGATGGATTAACTGCCTGGTTTACACATTTTAATTTATTCAAGGCCTGACTTTTACAAGAAAGAATCTTTTCCTCTAATTCATAATACTGATTAATCATAAGATCTACTTCAGTCTCATCTACACAGTTTACTAATAAATCTCCTTCATATTTGTTTTAATATAATTTGTATGAATCATATCTATTACCCAAAGCATCTAAATACAATTTTAAATCATCAGTATTCACAGTTTCTTGATTCATTAACTCCAAACATTTATTATATTTCTTGGTTACATGACCTTTTCTAGCCTGCAATGATGCTTTCTTTGCTCTATATTCCATATGTTTGTCTTCTATATTAATTTCATCATTTTCAGCCATGATGCAATGTATTAAATTCAACTTGATTAATAACACTGATTATGTACTAAATTATGCACTTTGTAAAGGTAAATAGTACAATTTACCTTTGAATAAATCCTAGCTACACTTGAGCTTTGCAATTACATGTAAGAAAATTGTAATATAAATTTTAAATACACATTAATAATGTTAGCTACACTTGAGCTTAGTAATTACACATGTAAGAAAATTATAATATAAATTTTAAATACACATTAATAAACCTTTAGCCAGACTTGGCTCATCAAAATTAATATTATACAAATTAATATAAATCCTTGTTGAAGATATTGGCCTTACCAGCTAAGATATAATTTATAAATATAAATATATTGAACACTTAGCTGATAAAAGACAGCAAATCGTCTACACAGCCGCCCCTGCAGACGAGGTCTTGAAGCTGTCGAAGGCATCTCAACATGGGCTGTCAAGAAATATAATTTGTAAGTATATAAATTACCCCTGAGGGGTGTTATGTCAGCATATTTCATTCGATGATGGCTGACGATATACCTACTTGTCTGGACTCAATGGTCCGCATATCACCGGGGTTTATGATAAGTTTCTAACTCACAAATTTATACTCAACTGCACAGTCAATAGTAGTACATCACGAGTTAGAACACTTACCTGGGTATATGTATCTGACCCGTAATTACGCCCGGATATCCGTTGAGTTGATTGAAGAATAGTGTTCTTTGAAGAATGTCGCACTACACTCTGTTGGATCGCAACACTCGTTGTACACTGTTCATCAATAATTGTTCACACAAAGTTATCACTGGAGAAGCTGATCACACTTCTCTTAAGTGTTTATTGTGGTTTATGAGACACTTTGTTCACACTAACGCACAGATCAGTGTTCTTTGCTGGTTATCCTGGCGTCAGTGTCACTCTCACTAGCGTCAAAGGTGGTCTCGCGACGCCACACCGCCCCAAGCCGTTGCTCCCCTAATACACAAAAAAAAAAACGCTGACCTAGTACCTTGCTTCCTTGCCACCTCCTCGATGAAGCAAAGCAGAATGCTTGATTCGTGCTGTCTTAAGCATAGACAACAACGTCCACTATCTTTACTATGGTAATAAAGTGGGAGCAGGATTTTCCTTAATTGTCCTGCTAAGTAAGAGATGTACTGTCTCTTATAAAAATACACTTTGCAACACCGCTGCAAGGAGCAGAGGTCACTTGACTATGTCGCATAGCATCTGTGATCAATTACTCACTGTAGCAGTAAACAAGACGCTCGCCCCTTCTGAGAGGGCTTGGCCCCTCAGGGCTGAAAGGGGCTGAAGGGGCTGAAAGGGCTGAAGGGGGCTGATACCCCCCTCCTGGAGAAAATTTCTCCACTGGGGGGCGGCGGAGGTTTGCTGCAGGTGAACTATTCATCACTTAACATTAATTTGATTTTCTCACTCGCCACCACTGCTGCTTGTCTTTTCTGAACAGCTTTAGTCTGTGTGGTTTCTGGAGAATCACTAATTTTGTTTTCAACACTGTGTAATTCTAACGGCACTAGTTTATTTATTGTCCACTTGTTCACTACACCTTTGCTCAAAACATCAACTGCCCTGATGATTCCATTTGCATCAGGATATATGGTCACAATTTTTCCAAGTGGCCATTGGGACCTCGGACCATCATTGTCGATAATCACTATGTCACCAGGCCTTAAGGACTTATGATTTTCAGGAACACCAGCTCCATAGAAGTGTTTTCTCAATGAGGTGAGATGGTCTTCTCGCCAAATTTTTTCCCAACGTTCAATCACTTTATTAAGGTGCTTGAATTTACGTCTGAGTTGCTCAGGTTCGAAATAAGTAGGATCCTCTATGATTTCTTTATCATTCATGGGAGGAACAGATTCGAGCCTTCTGCCATGGAGTAAATGAGATGGACTTAACACTTCTAAATTGTCCAGATCATCGGTAACATAAGTTAGAGGTCTGTTGTTGACTCTATTTTCTATTTCAGTCACAACTGTACGGAATTCTTCTAAGTCGATTCTCTGACGATGAAGAGTCTTCCTTAAACAACGTTTTACAATGCCGATCATTCTTTCATAAAATCCGCCGTGCCATGGAGATTTAGGAGGAATGTATCTCCAACGACAACTGCGTTGATTCAGCATCTGTTGTACCTCTGGTTGATCAAAGATCTTGCTTATATAAGCAGCACCAGCAACAAAGTTCGTTGCATTATCTGAAATCATCAGTCTGGGACATGCCCTTCTGGCTGCAAACCTTCTGAATAATTTGATAAAAGTTTCAGCAGACATGTCAGTGGCTACTTCTAGATGTACTGCTCTAGTTGTAGCACAAGTGAACAAACAGATGTACACCTTGATGGGAACTTTGTCAACTGTTTTGGTTAAAATTATTGGTCCAGTGTAATCTACGCCTGTCACCTCAAATGGAGTGATATGACAAACTCTTTCAGAGGGATATGGAGGTGGACCTGGATACTGACATACTCGCATATCGTAGTGACGACAAGTAATATAGTCCGTTATTTGTTTTTTCACACTTTGTCGACCTTGAAGTATCCAGTAGGACTGTCGTATATGACAAAGTGTGTCAGCTACCCCACCATGTAACACGTTACTGTGGGCGTTTTGCACAATCAGTTTTGTTAGCCAATGATTCTTGGGGATCAATATTGGATGTATGGCTTCTTTAGGTAGTGAAGAATTATGAATTCTTCCTCGACATCTTATAATCTTTTCTGAGTCGAGATAAAGTCCTAAAGAATTAATCATGACAGGTTTCTTTGGGGATTTATCTTGTGTTTCTAGAAATTTATATTCTGTAGAGAAAACAACTTTCTGTATTAGTTTCACCCAGTATTTAATGGGTTCAAGACATTCATAATCAGGTTTCATTCCTTTAATGAATTTGTTAGGTAAGACACATATGCAACAGTTAGGTATCTTTATTGTGAAACGTTTCGCCTACACAGTAGGCTTCTTCAGTCAAGTACAGAAAAGTTGATAGAAGCAGAAGATACTTGAAGGCGATGTAATCAGTCCATCACCCTTAAAGTTTTGAGGTGGTCAGTCCCTCAGTCATACTATGGAACAATGCTCTTCTCAAGACTGAGGGACTGACCACCTCAAAACTTTAAGGGTGATGGACTGATTACATCGCCTTCAAGTATCTTCTGCTTCTATCAACTTTTCTGTACTTGACTGAAGAAGCCTACTGTGTAGGCGAAACGTTTCACAATAAAGATACCTAACTGTTGCATATGTGTCTTACCTAACAACCTGTCGGTATTTTATACCATTTTAATGTTTAATGAATTTAAAGACAAGAGCTGTAACTCTTAAGAGTTTACCCAAAGATGAGTATTTAGATCCATCAATGACTATTTCTGTTGTGTCTGCAGTATTTACACAACTTATTTCTGCTGTGTTCAAGCAGACTGTTTCTTCTGGCATAATGTGAGCTTTTTGCTGAGGCCAGTTATTTTCATTAGAGAGCCAGTTCGGTCCGTGGAGCCATAATTTATTATCCACAAATTTCTTGAGTGGGACACCACGTGACAACATGTCAGCTGGATTCTCTTGGGTAGAGACGTGGAGAAAGAGATAATCTCCCTGCATCTCTTTTATTTCTGCTACTCTGTTCTGTACTCTTATTATTTCTGTACTCTTATTATTTCTTAACCACTGGAGAACTGCCTCATTATCACTCCAGATCACGGTTTTCTCAATAGTGAGATGATCAAGTACTTTGTTGAGATAGACAGCTAATTTTGTACCTACATAGAGTGCTGTCAGTTCCAATTGTGGTACTGTTCTGACCTTCAAGGGTGCTACCCTGGCCTTTGAAGTAATTAGTGTACTTCCTTCAGCATTACTCATGTAAGCTACAGCGCCATAACCTCTGGTTGACGCATCACAGAACACATGTAATGTGTAATTGTTTCCCTCTTGACCTATTTGTCTGGGAAATTTAATTTGATGAAGTTGTTTAAACTCCTTGGATATTTCATCCCATGCTTGACTCATTTCTAGAGGCAAGTTCTCATCCCATCCAATTTTGAGTTTCCATGCATCTTGCATAAGCATTTTACCCTTTATGGTAATTGGTGAGACGAGTCCTAGAGGATCAAAACATTATGATACCTCTGACAGTAAACTACGTTTAGTGAGTGTACTGCATGATTTATTGTTTATCTTTTTGAGACGCAAAGTATCTTCCTGTGTGTTCCAATTAAGTCCCAGCATATTGTTGCAATCAGGAATTTCAGTTTCAGGGTAATCTTCTTTGATAAGTTCCCTTAATTGCTTTGAATTTGTATTTCACATCCTTAGAGGCATGTTTGCTTCTTTCATCTCCTTGTTAGCTTCTCTGTATAAGGATTTCAAATCCTCCTCTTTATTCACAGTACCTTGAAGATTGTCCACATAGAAACTTTTCTTTAAGATTTCTTTGAAGGGACTTTCAGATTTCTTCAAATGTGTATTTAGAGTAGCTTCTAATAAGAATGGAGAGGATGTTGCACCAAATAATACCGATTTGAAACGATAAGTTTTCACAGGACTTTGAGGATCATGTGGATTTTCAGGCCACAAGAATCGAGTATAATCTCTATCTATTTCTTGTAGTCCTACTCTTAAGAAAGCTTTGGAAATATCAGCCGTGTAGGCATATGGGTTTGTGCGAAATTTCATAAGCACGTCTCCAAGCTTCTCAGTTAGTGAGGGTCCGGTCATCAGACAGTCATTAAGACTTGCTACATCTTTATTTGCACGTGCGCTGCAATTATATACAACACGTAGTGGAGTGGTTTCAGAATCTTTTCTGACTCCATGGTGCGGGAGATAATGAGCTTCTGTCTTCAACTTATCTTCGACTATTTCCTCAATGAATTTATTGTCCAACTGTTCTTGTATGATATTATCATAAACAGTCAGTAGCTCTGGATTCTTCCTGAGCTCATGTATTTGTGCTTTCATTTGTCCGAAAGCCATGCGATAATTGCTAGGCAGATGTGGTGGATTTAATTTCCATGGTAACCTAACCCAATACTGTCCATCTTTATATTTGACAGTGTCCAAATATTGGTTATAAGTCTGAGACTCTTGTGGGCTTGGTTTATTTACATCAATACCTATCGCATCTAAATCCCACAACTTATCAACTGGTTCATTCATTTCTTCCAGTAATGATAATTTTTGCTGTGGTACATGATCAGTGGTTATTCTCGTAACTAGTACATTTTCCACTGAATCAATATCAGCTTCTTTCCCACTTTGAGAGGGAATGGGACCACATATTATGTGGCCTCCTGCTGTTTTCAGCAAGTGAACATCATGTTTACTTACTATATTTTGCACAAAACAGTGATAATAATCACTTCCAATGATTAAATCAATTGGACTAATTGTGTCCGTCTGTATGTCAGGACAGGCTAACTTGACCTTAGCTGCTTTCAGTGCTGCAACTGTTTCTTTTAATCCCTGGATCTGCACAGACTTAGGCAAATCATCTACTACCACAGCTTCTACTGTCTTTTTCCTGTTTCCTAGACCAACAGTGATTCTGGCTAGGTCATATGTCTGTTTACCAGAATTGTGGAAAAAACCAGCTATATCTAACTGTATTTTGGCATAGGGTTGTTTATTCAGTTTCTGCAGCACTGTTCTTCTTATGAAGGACCTTTGTGAGCCTTGATCAAATAATGTTAGCACATTGGTTTTGTGTAATTTATTGGATAACTCAACTCGAGCTATCGGGAGAGCAGTTGCTTTAAATTTATCTCTCACATTTAATGCTGTTGCTTGTTGACTTCCTGATTCTGTGGAAGTCTGCTGCTGTTCAGCAAAAGTATTTGGGCATAATGCTGTGTGATGCATACCCTTGCATTTAAAACACTTCTTCAGTGAGCATTTTCCTCCCTTGTGTTCACCTAAACACTTGATGCACCTTTTCAGCTGATGAACACGTTGTTTACATGCCTCCATTGATGTGTATTGAATACAATACTGTGCCCAATGTGTTCCATCATAAAGTACACATTTTGGAATACGTTTATGTATGACAGCCTGTTTACTGTCTGTTGTATTCACAGCTTGATTAATGACTATATGGGATTTCCCACTCTGTGGTTTAGTGGGAGTAGTAGGTATACTCTTTTTATACTGAGTTGAAGGTTTATTATCCACCAGATTTGTGGATTTTTCATCTTGTCTCGTTGCTTGCATGCATGAAACTATTGTTTGTAAACCATTGCTAATTTCCTCACAAGTGAAATAGCGTTTATTGAACATAATATTTAATCGTTCAATAGTTTGTGGTGACAACTTATCTTGTACAATACCACTGATAAACCAATCACATTGTCTTAGGTCATATTTAGCACCTAGAGATCTAAGGCTATTGTCTAATGTGATTCTAAATGCCTGTAAGTCTGAAAAACAATGTTTGGGTGGCTTCAAGCTTGATATTAAGACTGCATGTCTAACTCTGGCCTTGTCAGCATCAAAGTAATTGTCTGCTAAGACACGTAAGGCTATTTGATAATTGCCTTTAACCACCGGAAATGACTTAATCAGTTCATAGGGTTCTCCCTTCACAAGACATTTAAGGTAATTGAACTTAGCAATCTCATCTATGTCAGTTCGTGAATTTACTATGGATTGAAAACCACTAATGAATTCTTCATAATTATGACCTTGGAAAATAGGTAATGACAATGTAGGTAAGCTTGGTAATGGAACACTTGTTGTTACAGGTGTAACAGGTGTTTGACCACTAGTTACAGTAGGTCTCTGTGACAGAGTTTTGCGGCAGATAGCCTGTACTCCTGTCCACCTTAATTGTTGATTACTAAAAGTATCCAAAACATTTTTAATTTCATCCTCAGATGGATCTGATTCAAGAAATTTATTTTCATAATGTGTATAGTCTGAATTAATTATTTTCATACGTTGTGTAAATAATCCAAACTTGACCTCAAGATCATCAAAATCTATGTTTGTATCTTGAGTTAATCCTATACAGACTGAAATTAGATTTTCTAATTGTGTAATCTTAGTCTGTAAAGACTGAAACTGAGTTTTCAAACAAGCCATTTTAATGGTATACTGAAAATTCTAGCACCACACTTAGAGTGTTTAAAAAACACTGTACTGCTATAAACAGCTGAGTTTTTGTTATGCTTAAGTCAACAATAATCGAGCCAGACACTACTGACCCACTAAGCTTAACCTCAGGGTCAATGACCATGAAGGGTACACCGTACATGTAGCTGGTGTTTATGGCTTGAGTTTGCTGTGTCAGCCTGACCACGATGATTAATCGTAAATAACGATGTTATACACTTCATTCACTATACACTATAAATGTCACTGTATAACTGCAATCACACGTGAATATTACTTACACATATATAAATTTCACTGTTAATATATATTTGAAAGCTTACACTTTATACATAAGTTCCTTTAATATAACAGGTATATCTATAAGAAACAAACTTTAACACAATCTTGTCTCTTAATTTCTGTCTATAAACATTATAAACACTGTGTATATATATACACTCAGACAAACAACATCAGTTGGGTTGCTGTCTTAATCAGCATTTCTCAAGATTGGAGCAGTTGATGGAGGGTGCAGGATACCATCCCCCGTCTTCTTGCTGGGTGAGTCACCCAGCTCCCGTTTTCTTTTGGGTGAATGCTGGGTGAGCGCCTGTTTTCTTTTGGCTGCCCATTCTCTGTGATTGAGTCTGGAGGGACTCATTTATACTGATTTATATTGTAAAACACTAGTTTTACAGCTTTTTTCGAAGGACCTTGGCTCATAGGTTATTTGTACACTGTAGTACAACATATTTGGACCACAGTGTGGTCTTTATCCGGTTTGAGCACGACCAATTCTGTTGAAGATATTGGCCTTACCAGCTAAGATATAATTTATAAATATAAATATATTGAACACTTAGCTGATAAAAGACAGCAAATCGTCTACACAGCCGCCCCTGCAGACGAGGTCTTGAAGCTGTCGAAGGCATCTCAACATGGGCTGTCAAGAAATATAATTTGTAAGTATGTAAATTACCCCTGAGGGGTGTTATGTCAGCATATTTCATTCTATGATGGCTGACGATATACCTACTTGTCTGGACTCAATGGTTCGCATATCACCGGGGTTTATGATAAGTTTCTAACTCACGAATTTATACTCAACTGCGCAGTCAATAGTAGTACATCACGAGTTAGAACACTTACCTGGGTATATGTATCTGACCCGTAATTACGCCCGGATATCCGTTGAGTTGATTGAAGAATAGTGTTCTTTGAAGAATGTCGCACTACACTCTGTTGGATTGCAACACTCGTTGTTACACTGTTCATCAATAATTGTTCACACAAAGTTATCACTGGAGAAGCTGATCACACTTCTCTTAAGTGTTTATTGTGGTTTATGAGACACTTTGTTCACACTAACGCACAGATCAGTGTTCTTTGCTGGTTATCCTGGCGTCAGTGTCACTCTCACTAGCATCAAAGGTCGTCTCGCGATGCCACACCGCCCCAAGCCGTTGCTCCCCTAATACACAAAAAAAAAAACACTGACCTAGTACCTTGCTTCCTTGCCACCTCCTCGATGAAGCAAAGCAGAATGCTTGATTCTTGCTGTCTTAAGCATAGACAACAACGTCCACTATCTTTACTATGGTAATAAAGTGGGAGCAGGATTTTCCTTAATTGTCCTGCTAAGTAAGAGATGTACTGTCTCTTATAAAAATACACTTTGCAACACCGCTGCAAGGACCAGAGGTCACTTGACTACGTCGCATAGCATCTGTGATCAATTACTCACTGTAGCAGTAAACAAGACGCTCGCCCCTTCTGAGAGGGCTTGGCCCCTCAGGGCTGAAAGGGGCTGAAGGGGCTGAAAGGGCTGAAGGGGGCTGATACCCCCCTCCTGGAGAAAATTTCTCCACAATCCTTGTTAGAATTTGGCATAGCAAAATTAATATTACACACATTAATATAATTAGTTACACTTGGCTTATCAATTACACATACACTGATATAATTCTTGGCCAGAATTGTCTTATCAAATTAATATTATACAAATTAATATAAATCCTTGCCAGAATTTGGCATAGCAAAATTAATATTATACACATTAATATAATGTTTAGTCATACTTGAATTGGTTTATCCAAATTAATATTGTAATAATTATAATCCACTACACATTAAGTAAATTTGTGAACTTAACATCCACCTCCTTCTGTCATTTCACATATAATTATTAAGTAATTAGCTAATTAATGACTTCACTAATTACCTCCAGTTCAAGAAGGACCAATGGGCAAATTAAATGTGGAAAATTACATTTATCTGAATGTATCATTATGTACATAACAGTAAATGAACAAAGATAATTATTATTTATCAGTTAGACAAGTAGGAATTTGGGACACCTAGGTCGAAAAAAATGTCCCCCTTCGATACCTACCACTGTCATATCCACAAGTTGCTCTGGATCCATTAATTACAAATAAAATATGTATCACCAGGAATGCTGGTAAATATATAAATTTGTGGACTGGATATTAAAAAACATAAATGATTATATATATACACATATACATAACAGAAGGAGAATATCTTAATATCACTCACCAATTGGACTGGAGATTAATGTGTATCATACTCAGAAAACCTCACCATCTATACATGAAATAACACTGGCCAGAGTTAAACATAACAGACTTATCTGAGGTTCCTGGAGCTGTCTTGTCCAGTCGCCTGGTATCTCAAGTTATGCAGGAATGCACATCCAACAATTTTGCCTCCTATTTGAGAGGTGTCAACCCAAATTTACCTCTAGAGCATGAAAATTCTTCGCATTATTAATTAACGTCTGTTACTCCATTCAAACAACAATGGCGAGTCTCTTCTGCGCAGGCACAGGGCTTCCCATTTTCGATAACATAATTTTTATTAAATACAGTATGGCCATCTGTTTACATATAACTACTGTTTTTCTGGAAAATATATACAGTATTTTCCACAGCCTCTATCAACATTCAGTGTAGAGGTGAATTTTGCTAGTCCACTGCTACTCGTGCCTATGAAAATGAGCACAGCTCATCCCTTTACCAACCTGAGGAATAACGACGAGTGTGCAGTCCTACGTGAATTGGTAACCCAGGTGTGCACACACACTGAAAATTCTTCTTTCATTTCAAGACACGTGTGCTAGAAGTTCTGCAAGTTTGGAGTAACTATTTGTACGAGTATTGAAGTGTTTGGTAACTCTTGAGAAGTCTGCCTCAGTCAATGACCTTGAGCGAGGCATTGCATCACCTGCCTGAGACTTTTGCCCATATTGATTGTGAAGAGAGGCGAATGTCCATGCTCAGTTACCCCTGCTATTCTCCTGTATCCCCAACTCTCCACCTTTAAACTCAGCCATTCGCCTCTATCAACGTGCAGTGTAGAGGCGTATTTTGCTGCTCCGCTGGTTCTCGAATATCTGAGTTCCGCACAGCTAGTCACCTCTGCCTACCTGAGAAATATGGACGAATCTCCCATCCTGCGTGAGTTGGTGATCCAGACCTGACTGCTGCTTGTACAAAATGTGTTACAGCTCTAACTGAGGAAGATGACCTGTTATTCTTCTATGCACTGAGTGTTTCTGGGGGGAATGCTGCATAGTTGGAACACAACAAGAGTGGTTAAGAACAATTTAACGAGCACTGCAACACAACAAGAGTAGTTAAGAACAATTTAACAAGCACTGCAGTAACTCCTTTCGGAGATGGCTTTTTAACTCTAACATGCCAGAGGTTCATCTATGAACATAGTAAGTTTGTGCTGATTTGTTTGTCCACAGAGTGAAAATTTGTCTGTCATTCCAAGACACGTGTGATAAATGCATTAAGTGCTGTGGGTTTGGAGTAATTAACGAGTAGGACATTGCTGGTGACTCCAGAGACGACTGTGGGCCCAGTGAATGACCTTGAAAATCGCACTGCGACCCGCAGGCGAGGTGAATATCCCTTCCTTGTCCCTTCTCTCTTATGGAATAAAGACGGTTTCGCTGACCCAATAGTAACAGACTAACTCTTACACCTCAAGCAGCTGACCTAGAAGTGACCTACGGTTGTGAACGAAGTAAATGATGGTGAAGGCGAATTCGAACATTACAGAAGTAAGTACCATCGTACCCCTGAAATGCTGAGCCTCTTCCAAACTGCCCTTGCTGCTGCCAGAAAGAGTATGACAGAGCTGCGGCAAACAGACTGGGAACAATTTGTCTATGGTCACAATGCTCACACCCCACTTAGCCAGGCATGCAGGGACATAAATAGAATTAAGGGTAACAGAACTGGGAAGATCGCACACCCTCATCCCTTACATAGGGCGAATGAGTTAGTCAGTGCTTGAACTGCTACATCTAGCTATGACACTCTTCCCAGTACCACAGGCGAAATTAATGGACAAATATGATGCATGGGAGAGACTTGTTTGCTTTATGCTCAGCAAGGCAGGTGACTGCAACATTCCTTTCACTAATTATGTACTTGATGCAGCACTGACTAAGGGCAACTCCACGTCGCCTGGTGAGGATGGTATTACTTACAACATACTCAGATTGCTGTGTCGAGTACCAGGTAATCCATTACTTGAATTATATAACATGAGCTATGTCACTGGGGAGCTCCCTAATTCATGGACCAACAGCCTCATTATTCCCATTCCGAAGCCCAATCAACAAAACTCATTTCGCCCAATATCCCTTACTAGCTGCTTGTGTAAAACATTCGAAAGGATGACTCTTAATCGTCTTATGCACAGAATTAAGCAATTCTTGTCTCCCCAGTTGCATGGCTTCATGCATGGAAGGAGTGTGCATCATTGCATTACCACCTTTCTCACTCTGCAACTGACAGCTCATACACTACCTTCCTTGACCTTAAATCTGCTTTTGATGTAGCCAACCGACATGTAATCATTAGTGAACTTGCCAGAATGGATGTTGGAGGATGGCTTCTCTGCTGGATTAAAGGCTACCTGTCCAACAGAAAGTCGTCTGTGTTGTTCCAGGGACATAGAAGTGTAACTAAAGATTTTGAATTAGGAACCCCACAGGGAGGTGTGCTTAGTCCCACCCTTTTCAAATTGAGCCTGAATGCATTCCATCCCCCCCCACATATGCTGTATAATCCTCTGGGTTTAGCACTCCCCCATGATTATAATAATAACACTTACTTAATGCCATGCCTAGCCAGCCCCATCATTAGATGGTTAGTTTTGCTGATGATATAATGATTCACATCACCGGATTCTCCAACACCCAAAACATTCTTAATCATGTACTAGCCTCGTGTCAGGACCTGGGGTTAATAATCTCAGGGGATAAAACAAAGATACTCTAACAGGCGTCCTCCTCGACAGAGAGGCACAGTTCGTCAGATCCAGTTGCATGTAAGTAAGTAAGTAAGTTTATTCAGGTATACACAAATACAGTTACATAGAATTATCATACATAGCAGCATATGTGTAGAGAACCTAGGATAACCCAAAAAATTCAGACACAGTGACTTATTTCCATTGGGTCTCTTCTAGAATATGTAAGCAGATACAGGTATCTAGGCTTTGAGGTTCCACTACTTGGACCTGTTGCAACGAGACTTTGTCGCCAATACAAAGAAAGGCTGAGAGCACTTAGAGTTGTGGCAGGTTTTCATCCCAGTTATGGAGCTATTGTTAAAATTGTGAAAATGATGTATCTTGCTTATATTAGATCATTGGTTGATTATGCTGCGCCACTACTTGCTCTTGTGACTGACTGGAAGCTTGGAGGGCTGGAAAAACTGCAAACGAAGCAATGAGGATCATCCTAGGATGCCCTCGTACTGCCAAAATTTTAAATATGCGGAAAGAACTTAATATTCCAAGCATTAGAGATCGTGTTACTGAAAGAAATATCCTTATTGGGGTCAATATGCTTAGGTTAGCCCATTCAAACCCCTGCACAGAAGCCCTCAAAACTTTCCTCAGCACTGGTGAACATCCTTCCAGATGGATCGAAAAAACTGGAACCGACCTCCGCATGAACCAGCTACATGATCTATGTCAAGTTAGACAATAGAGACATTTCCCTGCTCCATGGGATATTACCCCATTCCAAACTACCATTCCTCCATTTCCCCCCAAAACTCTTCTTAAATCACAACCAAAGCTTCGTCTTGAAGCCAAACATGATGCCTTAAGCTGTATTGATAACTTAGTCACACAGAACACTCTTTCACAAATTATTTAATAATATCTTTATTTACTACAAGTACATGTACAAGGTATATAGTCCTAGCTGACAACAATGACATAATACTATATAGAAACTCCCTTGTTATGCTCTGCATTTCGGGCAAATTAGGTCAGTGTCCCAGGATGCGACCCACACCAGTCGACTAACACCCAGGTACCCATTTTACTGATGGGGAACATAGACAACAGGTGGAAAGAAACACGTCCAATGTTTCTACTCTGGCTGGGAATCGAACGCAGGCCCTCTCCGTGTGAAGCGAGAGCGTTAGCCACCAGGCCACCAGAGCCTTTACGTTGATGGTTCTGTTCACCAGTCCACTGGTGCAGCTGGTAGTGCTGCTGTTGTCATACAGAGTGATGGCTCTCATAAAGAAATTGGAGCACGCATCAATAACTGGGCCTCTACCCTTCAAACAGAACTGTTTGCCATACTCCTTGCACTCAAATGCGTCCATGTGTCTAAGGTTGACACCTAAATTGTAACTGATTCTCTGTCATCCATAAATGCTCTCAACTCATCAAGTATAAATTGTGGCATGCTTGTGTCAGAAGCCAGACACAGGAATGGTAAGATTGTGGACAGTGGAGTCAGAGTGCACATGCTGTGGATTCCATCTCACATTAGTCTTCAGATGCATGATAGAACTGATAAATTGGCTAAGCTGTATGCTTTCAAAGAGGGAGTAGATTACTATCTTGGCTTGTCAGGTAGCAGTTTGAGAACAATAATACGAAAAGAACTTCAAATGAACTTTATTGACTTAAGACTTAGGGAGATTGACACAAGTCAGTCCATCTATCATCATTCCATCATGCAGGAGGAGCCACATGTCTATGGTGCATCCATCAAGATAAGCAGACTCTTGAATGTCACTACTGCCTGGCTCCGGCTGGGTTATAAGTATCTATGGCAGGTTAAATCACCACTACCAGATGTAGACCAAAAGAAATGTAAGCTTTGCCAGATGGACTATTGTCCCACCTTGCGTCATTATGTACTGGAGTGTGATCAAATTAATGAATTTAGAAACAACTCACTCAGAAATGTTCAAGAAATGGCAAAGTATTTTATCCACAGTGGTATATTACAGACTATTCTGGAGAAATACCATGACTTTGCTAGCTGTAAACAATGCATTACCATGTGCGTGTGTGTGTGTGTGTGTGTGTGTGTGTGTGTGTGTGTACTCACCTATTTGTGGTTGCAGGGGTCGATTCATAGCTCCTGGACCCGCCTCTTCACTGATTGCTACTAGGTCCTCTCTCTCCCTGCTCCATAAGCTTTATCATGCCTCGCCTTAAAACTATGTATGGTTCCCGCCTCCACTACTTCACTTTCTAGGCTCTTCCACGGCTTGACTACTCTATGACTGAAGAAATACTTCCTAACATCCCTTTGATTCACCTGAGTCTTCAACTTCCAATTGTGACCTCTTGTGTCTGTGTCCCATCTCTGGAATATCCTGTCTTTGTCCACCTTGTCTATTCCACGCAGTATTTTATATGTCGTTATCATGTCTCCCCTGACCCTCCTGGCCTCCAGTGTCGTCAGGCCGATTTCCCTCAACCTTTCTTCGTAGGACAATCCCCGTAGCTCTAGGACTAGTCTTGTTGCAAACCTTTGCACTTTCACTAATTTCTTGACGTGCTTGACTAGGTGTGGATTCCAAACTGGTGCTGCATACTCCAGTATGGGCCTGACGTAAATGGTATACAGAGTCTTGAACGACTCCTCACTAAGGTATTGGAACGCTATCCGTAGGTTTGCCAGGCGCCCGTATGCTGCAGCAGTTATCTGATTGATGTGCGCCTCAGGAGATATGCTCGGTGTTATACTCACCCCCAGATCTTTTTCCTTGAGTGAGGTTTGCAGACTTTGGCCATCTAAACTATATTGTGTCTGCGGTCTTCTTTGCCCTTCCCCAATCTTCATGACTTTGCATTTGGCGGGGTTAAACTCAAGGAGCCAGTTGCTGGACGAGGCTTGTAGCCTGTCCAGGTCTCTTTGTAGTCCTGCCTGATCCTCATCCGATTTGATTCTTCTCATTAACTTCACATCGTCCGCAAACAAGGACACTTCTGAGTGTATCCCTTCCGTTATGTCATTCACATATACCAAGAACAGCACAGGTCCTAGGACTGACCCCTGTGGAACCCCGCTTGTCACAGACGCCCACTTTGACACCTCGTCATGTACCATGACTCGTTGTTGCCTCCCTGTAAGGTATTCTCTTATCCATTGCAGTGCCTTTCCTGTTATGTGTGCCTGATCCTCTAACTTTTGCAGTAACCTCTTGTGAGGAACTTTGTTGAAGGCCTTCTTGCAGTCCAAAAAAATGCAGTCGATCCACCCCTCTCTCTCTTGTCTTACTTCTGTCACCTTGTCATAAAACTCTAATAGGTTTGTGACACAGGATTTTCCCTCCCTGAAACCATGCTGGTTGTCAATTATACACTTGTTTCTTTCCGGGTGCTCCACCACTCTCCTCCCGATGATCTTCTCCATGACCTTGCATACTATACACATTAGTGACACAGGTCTGTAGTTTAGTGCCTCATGTCTGTCTCCCTTTTTAAAAATTGGGACTACATTTGCCATCTTCAATACCTCGGGGAGTTGCCCAGTTTCAAATGATGTGTTGAAGATCTTTGTTAATGGTACACACAATGTCTCTGCTCCCTCTTTAAGGACCCACAGAGAGATGTTGTCTGGTCCCACCGCCTTTGAGGTGTCAAGCTCGCATAGCAGCTTCTTCACCTCCTCCTTGGTTATATGTACCTCATCCAGCACTTGCTGGTGCACCCCCCTGCTCTGATTTCCTGGAGTCCTACTGGTTTCCACTGTAAATACTTCTTTAAATCTTGTGTTGAGCTCCTGACATACCTCCCGGTCGTTTCTTGTGAATTCCCCATCACCCTTCCTCAGTCTGATTACCTGGTCCTTGACTGTTGTTTTCCTCCTGATGTGGCTGTACAACAGCTTCGGGTCAGTCTTGACTTTCGATGCTATGTCATTTTCGTATTGCCGCTGAGCCTCCCTTCTTATCTGTGCATATTCGTTTCTGGCTCTTCGGCTAGTCTCTTTATTTTCCTGAGTTCTCTGTCTTCTGTACCTTTTCCATTCTCTAGTATACCTAGTTTTTGCTTCCCTACACCTTTGGGTGAACCAAGGACTCATTCTGTTCTTCCCATTATTTCTGTTTCCCTTGGGAACAAACCTCTCCTCTGCCTCCTTGCATTTTGATGCCACATAGTCCATCATTTCTTGTACTGGTTTTCCTGTCAGTTCCCTCTCCCACTGAATGTCTTGAAAGAAGTTCCTCAAGCCCGAGTAGTTCCCCCTTTTGTAGTTTGGTTTTTCCCACCCTATTCCTGCTGCTCTCTCCACTTGGAGCTCAACTATGTAGTCGAAGCACAGAGCCACATGATCACTAGCTCCCAGGGGCCTTTCATACATGATATCCTCGATGTCAGAACTACTCAAGGTGAATACAAGGGCCAATCTTGCTGGTTCATCCTCTCCTCTCTATCTGGTAGTGTCTCTAACATGTTGATGCATGAGGTTTTCCAGTACCACATCCATCATCTTTGCTCTCCATGTTTCGGGACCCCCATGGGGCTCCAGATTTTCCCAGTCAATCTCCTTGTGATTGAAATCACCCATAACTAGTAACTTTGCTCCCCCCATGTGTGCTCTCCTGGCCTTCTCGGCTAGTGTGTCGACCATTGCTCTGTTGCTCTCATCGTATTCTTCTCTTGCCCTGATAATAACACTAAGTTAAGGAATCGGTGAAGCGATATGAACTGCCATTCCCAGAGTGTGTGTGCACATGTTTACCTCGTTGTTCCTGTCCCGAGGATAGTGAAGGCTTTATGGAGTCATGACTTCTAAACCAGGACAAACCGACGGATACCTCGTCCTGCTGGAATATGAACCGTGTCGGTGTAGCAGGACATCGAAATGAGATGGTGAATGGAGGAAATAAGGAGTATCAATCACCCACAGTTAAGTAACCCTTCTAGTTATAGCAGACTGATACTGGCCAGTTAGGTATGTTGTAATTGGATAGGTTTTTTTTTTTATTATTCACTGGTATTCTCCCGGCCCGGGTCTTTTCCAAGTAGTGTTTTTTTTTTTTTTTTTTTTTTATTCACCGGTATTCTCCCGGCCCGGGTCTTTTCCAAGTAGTGGTGACCCGGCCTTGGCTCCCTATCTGGGGAGTGTCTCGAGACTTAAGTCTCCCATGGGAGGAAGGACAAGTACCTCCTCATCTTTGGGACCAAGTGTCCCGAGGCCTAGCCACATTCCCCGCCCTCACGGGGCTCGTAGGGAGAAGCTAGGCCTCTGGTCTGCCATCTACCCCGCCTCAAAGGGGCTCGTGGGGATGGCAGTCTTATGAGCTGCAGATGGTAGCAAGCTCAGGCTTCAAAGTAGTGTTATGAGTGATCCAGCTACATCAAGTGACCACCAGAGAATATCTGGTAAGTGGTGAGATTATGTACAAGTGTTTTTCCTTGATGGATATATCCATGTGTAACCTACCCCCCCCCCCCCTTCATTCAGTTAAACTAATATAATCTATACATTCCACAATTAATTAGTAGTGCCGTACTTGAGGGTGCTACCCAATTTATACTGGTCTCGGATAGATATTGATAAGATTGTGCAGTGACCAGAGGTGGTTAAGTTTTCTCACATGTCTACATGGGTGACTACGGTAAACAATATCGTTGTTGTCTCCCAAGGAGATTACTCGTATGCATGTAATATTGAGGTATGTACAAGTAATCATCCCTAGAAAATTTTCCATATCTGCCCGCTGGTTCTTCTTGAACCGGATGCAATCAGTGAAAAAATTAATTGAATTAATTACTTAATAATTAAGTGACTGATTGAAGGAAGTGGGTATAGGGCACACAAGTTTAATCGATCGTGTGGTGGATGATAATTAGCCCAATTAATTGCTAGCACATGTGTGGCTAGGATTTATACAAGAGTAAAGTGCAAGAATTACTCTTATAAGGCGCCTACTTAAGTTGCATAATCAGTGATTAATAATTCTCTAACCATGACTGGATCTGATGGAGTTAATGTGGCTGACAAGTCCGTGAATTTTAGAGTAATGAAAGCATCATTACAGGCTATTAAAGGCCATGTGACGAAGGCATTTTATTTAATGAATCAAAGAACCATGAGCCCTAATGAATTAAAGTTATATTTAGATGTTTTAGAGAGTAGATTTGATTGGTACAAATTGTGGTTTAAAGACTGTGAAAGAGATCTGCTGGAGAATTGTGCAAATGGAATGGAAATGAATGTTTTAATTAATCAACATTACGAATTGGAAGAAAAACTGTCTTGTAAAAGTAAGGCTTTGAATAAATTAAAGGGTGTAAGCCAGGCAGTTGATCAACTTATTAATGCAAAGGGTGTGTTTGCCAAAACCTCCAGAGTACGGTCTGGAGGAAATCAGACTAGGTCGGCAAGAATTAATTGTTCAATTGCAGACCAGTCAGCCAAACAGTTCTAAGGATATAACACATAATGACTGAAGTATCTGTCAAGTCTCAAAAGGGAAAAATAATCCCAGTGGTAATAATCATAATTAAGAGTTAAATAGGCACATATCAAGTGACAGGAATCAGTAATAGTGGTTCCTCACATCGAGGTAAGAGGAATAAGTACCTCAGTAAGGGTAACCCAGTTAATAAGAGGTCAGGCAAGGAAAAGAGAGACTGTCTCTTCTGCAAGGGTACTCATTTCACTAAAAATTGTAATGCCTATAATTCATGGGATATTAAAGTGGAAAGAATGAAAGAACTTGACAGATTTATCAGATGTCTAGACAGTCATAATGTAAAGGATTGTCATACCAAATTGAACAGTTGCTATCAATGCAACCATACAGTTATGTGCAGGGTTGTATGTAAGTCTTATAATAATGGTGACAATAATGATAATGTTAATAACCCTGACACTACAGTGACTGATGTAAAGGTTGCATCTAATGGCAAAAATGATGGCCTATCTGAGGTAGCCTTGCCGGAGTTGGATGTAATAATTCCGGATAAAGGGCATAAATCCAAAAGCATGCGGCGTCACTCTCCTCAACACTGGTACGGGCCATGTAATATGGCAAACTACCGCCTAGTAATAATGACTAGAGGAAGCAGTGAATACAGTCACGGTGTCTTACTCATAAAAGGTCAACCCAGTACAAGTATTCTTCTATCGAGAATGATGTTGAACCAGTCTAATTTGTGGGAGCTGGACAGCATCGGGATTAATATAAATGAGGAAAGTCCAAATGATTCCTTTACTCAGGAACAATACCTGAAGGATGTTAAATGTGAATCTGGACATTACTGGGTGCGACTTCCGTGGAAGCTTGACCGTCCAGAATTACCTACTAATTATAGGATGGCGTATGGACAGTTAAAGGGCCCAGCTCTGCCAACTGAGCAAGACACCAAAATTGTTGACTGCTTATTATGATATAATTATTAATAAACAGTTAAATAATAAATTGTTCTTACTTCAGACGACGATAAATGCACACCTTAAGTGCACAGGTGGTCCAATGAGCGAAGTAATTGGGTAAATAATCTTATGTGGACAATTTCTGGGTGTGACGTCAACTGAAGAGGAACTAATGAGGATATGTGAAGGGGTTAATGAAATAATGCAGTAAGGTGCTGGGACTGACTTGGGATACTGATAGAGACTTGTTATTGTTAAAGTCTCATAATTCCAGCATGCCCAATAAATTAACCCAGGGAGCATAGGCTCATGCCCCTGAGAGAATGGAATAGTAATTAGTCCATTTTGAGGGATCAATAAATATGGATGGCCATGGAGTTGAAGTGCCTATATGCAGTAATGTGCTGGGGCTGACTTGGGATACTGAGAGAGACTTGTTATTGTTAAAGTCTCATAATTCCAGTATGCCCAACAAATTAACCCAGAGAGCATAGGCTTAGTGTCACACCTTACAATAAGAGGGAAATTGTTAATACCAGAAGCATGGAGGCTTGAGTGTGCTTTGGATGGAGCCCTACCTGAGGAGTTAACAGGTGGAAAGAATTAATGGGTGATTATGTAAATACCAATGTTGGAGTTCCCAAGCCAGGTGGCCAGTGAAGATGGGAAAATTGTACTCCACATTATGTAAGTCGTCTAGCAACGACCTCCGCCCAGCCACAGTGTGGAAAATATTTTAATTTTCCGAAACTATAGTGCCTAATAGGTGTTTAATGTGTCGATATGGGTCAAAAATGTATTTGAAAATAGGATAGAACCAGGAGTTCCCTTTGTGCATGCTCGGATGTGCGGGGCTAGAGGTCGACTCGGGGCATGGGGGAGGCGGGAGTGTTTTGAATGTAGAGAGGAGGCTGAGAAAGCATGGAACCAGGAAATTGGCATTCACTGCGGCCTAAGGATTAATATAGGCCTCACTTCATAATAGGAAGTGTCGTGACTGTCCCTGGTGAAGAGTGAGGGAATGTGATTGACGGCACCGCTGTAATTAAGTGGTAAAATTAGTGAATAATGGTAGGACCGGTGACTGGCGCGTCGCCATGGACTGTGTCCCAGGGAAAAATACCCGTGATTTAATCATCACTCATCGGTCTCAAATCTTAATGGAGTGGCTTATAATGTGTATAATAATTATGAGACATTAAACCGTCTTGTAAATCGTAATGTAATCAGTGATAATAACACTAAGTTAAGGAATCGGTGAAGCGATATGAACTGCCATTCCCAGAGTGTGTGTGCACATGTTTACCTCGTTGTTCCTGTCCCGAGGATAGTGAAGGCTTTATGGAGTCACGACTTCTAAACCTGGACAAACCGACGGATACCTCGTCCTGCTGGAATAAGAACCGTGTCGGTGTAGCAGGACATCAAAATGAGATGGTGAATGGAGGAAATAAGGAGTATCAATCACCCACAGTTAAGTAACCCTTCTAGTTATAGCAGACTGATACTGGCCAGTTAGGTATGTTGTAATTGGATAAGTTATGAGTGATCCAGCTACATCAAGTGACCACCAGAGAATATCTGGTAAGTGGTGAGATTATGTACAAGTGTTTTTTCTTGATGGATATATCCATGTGTAACCTACCCCCCCTCTTCATTCAGTTAAACTAATATAATCTATACAGTCCACAATTAATTAGTAGCGCCATGCTTGAGGGTGCTACCCAATTTATACTGGTCTCGGATAGATATGGATAAGATTGTGAGGGTCGAGGGGCCACCTGCAGTGACCAGAGGTGGTTAAGTTTTCTCACATGTCTACATGGGTGACTACGGTAAACAATATCCTTGTTGTCTCCCAAGGAGATTACTCATATGCATGTAATGTTGAGGTATGTACAAGTAATCACCCCTATAAAATTTTCCATATCTGCGCTGGTAGTGGCTGAGGAATGTATGTGGGTAGCCAGCAGGCAACAGTGTGCTTGTAGTGGCTGAGGAATGTATGTGGATAGCCAGCAGGCAACAGTGTACTGGTAGTGGCTGAGGAATGTATGTGGGTAGCCAGCAGGCGACAGTGTGCTGGTAGTGGCTGAGGAATGTATGTGGGTAGCTAGCAGGCAACAGTCTGTTGGTAGTGGCTGAGGAATGTATGTGAGTAGCCAGCAGGCAACAGTGTGCTGGTAGTGGCTGAGGAATGTATGTGGGTAGCCAGCAGGCAACAGTGTGCTGGTAGTGGCTGAGGAATGTATGTATGTGGGTAGCCAGCAGGCAACAGTGTGCTGGTAGTGGCTGAGGAATGTATGTGGGTAGCCAGCAGGCAACAGTGTGCTGGTAGTGGCTGAGGAATGTATGTATGTGGGTAGCCAGCAGGCAACAGTGTGCTGGTAGTGGCTGAGGAATGTATGTGGGTAGCCAGTAGGCAACAGTGTGCTGGTAGTGGCTGAGGAATTATGTGGGTAGCCAGCAGGCAACACTGTGCTGGTAGTGGCTGAGGAATGTATGTGGGTAGCCAGCAGGTAACAGTGCACTGGTAACAGTTATCATATTAAGATGGAATAAGTGTTCCTGCTTTTACAGCTAGCTAATTTCTTCCTTTTTACTCTTTGAACCGTTGAGGTGGAGTAAAAAGTATTAGAGCCCAGGCTAGCTCATTCTACAGGCAACACCCAGCAACCCAACCACCGCTGCCCGCTTCCCCCAAGAACCACCAACACCCCCAACTTCCTCCTTTTTCCTCTCATGCCCCTGAGTTCCAACCTTCACAATCACTTTGTGCTCCCAGTTCCAAGCCATCCTGAGTGCTTGTACCATCCCTGTGGTGTTGTGGTATTTTTTTTTTAAGCCAGCCCGGCTTAGAAATTCATGTGTAGTGTGTTGGTACCAGCTAGTTGCCTGGGGTAAGCCGCTCTCACCACCCAAGCAGTGTCTCAGCGAGCTGCTTCTCACCCACACCTACCCACCGCCATTTTCACCCTTATATTGGGTCCTAGCACATTTTACGGATCACATAGGGAGGTCAAGACACAAGATTGTTCATTCGTCTCTGAGCGCCAATGTAAAAGCCTCCCATGTGTGTCTATCGTCGATATAAGTGCAGAAATCTTTGACAATTTCATGGTGTGGAAGGGTGGACAGTGGCGCCAGTGACAAATAATTACCCCTCCGCAGCACCACCCTGCCTTCCACCACCCTGCCTTCGCCTCTCCACCACCACCCTGCCTTCGCCTCCCCACCACCACCCTTCCTTCACCTCCCCACCACCACCCTGCCTTCGCCTCTCCACCATCAAAGTATAGAAACATTTGCGAGTGATGGGACATTTTCTCAGTTTACAGTGATTTCTTAGTGACATTCAGTGATTTTTGATCAGACTCAGTGTTTATTATCTGTTAATATTAATTCTTTCAGTGACCTCTTGTTCACTCTTCGTGCTTTATTTTTATATAACTTTTTTTTTTGTTCTTGTAAGCTGCATTTTCTTGTGTCTGCAATTTTTTGACTCATTCTACAATGATTCTTGTGCAATTATTGTGCTGCCATTATTTTTCTCTTTCAGAATTTTTTTTATGTAGTGTTGTGCTGCAATTTTTGATTAGTCACTGTTATTTGCAATATTGCTTCAGTTTATTTCAGTGCAATATTCTGTTACTCTAGTTTTAAATTTACTTGTGTATATTTTCTTCTGTGTGTCACTTATTTTATTCTCAGAGAATTTTAATTTTGCACAAGGTTTACTGATTCTATTTTATCATTTTTGATTGATTATTTATTATTGAAATGAGAGTAAAGACAACTTATCCAACTTAAAGTAAATTTGATCTGAGTAAAGTACAATTTCTCTTGATTATCAAAGTGTTGCCTTATCCAGTTGAGTTTTTTTTTTTCACTACAGTGTAACTTGTAATTTTTCTTTACTTATGCAGATTAGTTAACCATTTTCTCCCATTTAAGCTTTATTGTTTGTAGATGAATGGTTCAGAGAACCGACATGTTGATAAATTAGACACATGTGCAACTCTTGGGTATCTTTATTTTGGAAACGTTTCGCCACACAGTGGCTTCATCAGTCCATACGTAGGAGAAACTTGAAGAATAGGAGGAGAATGAGGTAATCAGTCCCTCAACCTTGAGTCGATGTGTTCAGTCCATCAATCTTGAATAGAATACGGCATATGAGCGGTCGTCACGTGAGGTCACAGACCCTGAGCTGCTTTGGGGATTAGTGTGGACGGTTACAAAGCATGGCTTGCTTCTGCAGTGTTTTAAAAATTGAGGTTGGAGAGTTGAAGGAGGAGGTCTTGCTTCTCCAGGAGGAGATTAGGAGGCTGAAGGTCCACCTCAATGGGTCTGGGAGAGAGTGTGAGGTGGCTGGAGTTGTGGGGAATGAGGCTTCTAGCAGCGAGGTGCAGTCTGTCTCTCGCTGTGAGGAGGCTGTAGTTGGGGAGGCAGCAACGGCTACCAGCAGTGAGGTGCAGCCCAGCACCTGCTACAAGTGGCGAGTAGTTCACAGTAATGGAAGGCGCATCAGAGTAAGGAAAGTTAAGAGTGAAGATCTGAAGGTAGGAAATCGCTTCTCTGTTCTTCAGGATGAATGTACTTCAGTGGCTAGTGAAGGTAAGGGTACTACTGCCCCTGCTAATGGAGGTTGGTGACTCTCAGGTAAGATACATTGACCGTGCTTTTTGTAATAGGAATAAGAAGATGAGAGATAGAGTGTGCTTCCCTGGAGCTGGTGTTGGGGACATTGTCAACAGGCTGGATAATATCATGTCAGGTAATGGGAGCAAGCCCATTATCTGTCTCAGTGCTGGTGGAAATGATATTGGGAAGGGTAGGAGAGAAGAGCTGCTAGATAAGTACAGGTCAGCTATAGATTTCATTAAGTCTAAGGGAGGGATCCCAGTCATATGTAGCATCTTGCCTAGAAGGGGAGTAGGAAATGAATGGTTGTCTAGGGCAATTGGTGTAAATTGCTGGCTAGACAGATACTGCAAGGAACTTGCAATCCCATTCATTGACAACTGGAACAACTTTTATGGCAAACATGATATGTATGCAAGGGATGGGGTACATCTCTCTGGGGCTGGGGTGGTAGCACTTGCAGACTCGATTGAGAAGGCCATTGGTGAAATGCCTATGATTTTAAACTGATGGAAGATAGAGGTATGGGTGTGTGTGGGAAACAAGCAGGTTGCAACACTTGGGTTGGAAACAGTAAATGTATAAAAGGCATTCAGCATGAAGTTATAAATAAAGACAATAGATCAGGTCAGCAAACAAAGGGGGACAGCAGAGGGCAGCAAGGGACTAGCTCCCTTAAGGTTTACTATACTAATAGCAGGAGTGTAAGAAATAAGATAGATGAGCTAAGATTAATTGCAAGTGCAGGAAACATAGATATTATTGCTATAACAGAGACCTGGCTCAATCTGAAAGATAGAGATATGCCCTCTGAATGTCACATACAAGGCTATAAATTATTCCACACTGACAGGGTCAACAGGAAAGGTGGTGGAGTAGCGATGTATGTCAGAGACAATTTAAATTGTTGTGTTAGACAAGATATTAAATTAGAAGCGTCAGCCACTGAATCTGTTTGGTTACAGCTTCTCGAGGGCCGAGAAAAACTAATTTTGGGTGTGATTTACAGGGCCCCAAATCTTGATAGGGAGTGCAGTAAACTTCTATGGGACGAAATTCGTAAGGCATCTACATACGAAAATGTTGTGCTAATGGGAGATTTCAACTATAGACAGATTGACTGGAGCAATTTGACAGGAAATTTAGAGTCAGGTGACTTTCTTGATACGATCCAGGATTGTTTTTTAAAACAGTTTGTGACAGAGCCAACTAGGGGAAATAACCTCCTTGACTTGGTTCTTGCCAGTAGGGAAACACTAATTAATAATCTTGAGGTTAATGATGAGCTTGGGGAAAGTGATCACAAATCACTCAGTTTTAATATATCATGGAATTCCCCTAATAATGGCAATCAAGTCTCCGTCCCTGACTTTCGCTTGGCTGATTTCATAGGACTGAAAAATTACTTAGGTGGGCTGAACTGGAATGACCTGACTAAGGGTCAGGTAGGTGGTGATGGTTGCCGATATGATGCTTTCCAGGGCATAGTTCTAGCTGCTCAGTCAAATTATGTTCCAAATAGGGAAATCAGATCAAACAAAAATGATCCTAAATGGATGAACAATAGATTAAAATATCTGATTGGTCAAAAGAGAGGCATATATAGGCAAATCAAAAGAGGAGAGGGGCAATTGAGAAATCGATATATTCAGTTAAAGAGAGAAATAAAAAAGGGAATTAGAAAAGCAAAAAGAGATTATGAGGTTAAAGTTGCAAGAGAATCGAAGACTAACCCAAAAGGATTCTTTCAGGTATACAGAAGTAAGATCAGGGACAAGATAGGCCCACTCAAAAGTTCCTCGGGTCAGCTCACTGACAGTGATAAGGAAATGTGTAGAATTTTTAACACATACTTCCTCTCAGTTTTTACACAGGAGGATACCAGCGATATTCCAGTAATGAAAAATTATGTAGAACAGGACGATAATAAACTGTGCACTATTAGGGTCACAAGTGACATGGTCCTTAGGCAAATAGATAAATTAAAACCTAACAAATCCCCAGGCCCTGATGAACTGTATACAAGGGTTCTAAAGGAATGTAAAGAGGAGCTTAGCACACCTTTGGCTAATCTTTTCAACATATCACTACAAACTGGCATGGTGCCAGATAAGTGGAAAATGGCAAATGTGATACCTATTTTCAAAACAGGTGACAGGTCCTTAGCTTCGAACTATAGACCAATAAGCCTAACCTCCATAGTGGGAAAATTTATGGAATCAATAATTGCCGAGGCAGTTCGTAGCCACCTTGAAAAGCATAAATTAATCAACGAATCTCAGCATGGTTTTACAAAGGGGCGTTCCTGCCTTACGAATTTATTAACTTTTTTCACTAAGGTATTTGAGGAGGTAGATCATGGTAATGAATATGATATTGTGTATATGGACTTCAGTAAGGCTTTTGACAGGGTCCCACATCAGAGACTATTGAGGAAAATTAAAGCACATGGAATAGGAGGAGAAATTTTTTCCTGGATAGAGGCATGGTTGACAAATAGGCAGCAGAGAGTTTGCATAAATGGGGAGAAATCAGAGTGGGGAAGTGTCACGAGCGGTGTTCCACAGGGGTCAGTGTTGGGCCCCCTGCTGTTCACAATCTACATAAACGACATAGATGAGGGCATAAAGAGCGACATCGGCAAGTTTGCCGATGACACCAAAATAGGCCGTCGAATTCATTCTGACGAGGACATTCGAGCACTCCAGGAAGATTTGAATAGACTGATGCAGTGGTCGGAGAAGTGGCAGATGCAGTTTAATATAGACAAATGCAAAGTTCTAAATGTTGGACAGGACAATAACCATGCCACATATAAACTAAATAATGTAGATCTTAATATTACGGATTGCGAAAAAGATTTAGGAGTTCTGGTTAGCAGTAATCTGAAACCAAGACAACAGTGCATAAGTGTTCGCAATAAAGCTAATAGAATCCTTGGCTTCATATCAAGAAGCATAAATAATAGGAGTCCTCAGGTTGTTCTTCAACTCTATACATCCTTGGTTAGGCCTCATTTAGATTATGCTGCACAGTTTTGGTCACCGTATTACAGAATGGATATAAATTCTCTGGAAAATGTACAAAGGAGGATGACAAAGATGATCCCATGTATCAGAAACCTTCCCTATGAGGATAGACTAAGGGCCCTGAAACTGCACTCTCTAGAAAGACGTAGAATTAGGGGGGATATGATTGAGGTGTATAAATGGAAGACAGGAATAAATAAAGGGGATGTAAATAGTGTGCTGAAAATATCTAGCCTAGACAGGACTCGCAGCAATGGTTTTAAGTTGGAAAAATTCAGATTCAGGAAGGATATAGGAAAGTACTGGTTTGGTAATAGAGTTGTGGATGAGTGGAACAAACTCCCAAGTACCGTTATAGAGGCCAGAACGTTGTGTAGCTTTAAAAATAGGTTGGATAAATACATGAGTAGATGTGGGTGGGTGTGAGTTAGACCTGATAGCTTGTGTTACCAGGTCGGTTGCCGTGTTCCTCCCTTAAGTCAATGTGACCTGACCTGACTAGGTTGGGTGCATTGGCTTAAGCCGGTAGGAGACTTGGACCTGCCTCGCATGGGCCAGTAGGCCTTCTGCAGTGTTCCTTCGTTCTTATGTTCTTATGTTCTTATAAACCGTATGGCAGGAGAGGTGCAGCAGTCATAGGCGTGTCACATTTGTTCAATGTGGAAGTAGGTCGTGCCCAAGAATTAGGCAAGGTTTTGTCAGTGTTAAGCGTAAGTTTATTGGCTGTCATCCAAGTCGATATTTTGATCAGCTCCTCATTAACAATGGTGTTGAGGGTGGCAAGATTAGGGTGAGAGATGACATAAGTCGTGTCGTCAGCAAAGAGAATGGGGTTAGGTGTTGAGATACGTTTGGAAGATCATTGATGTATATTAGGAAGAGCAGGGGACCAAGGACACTTCCCTGCGGAACTCCAGTATCAAGTGGCCATGTTGTTGATGCTGTGTCTTTAATGGTGACATACTGATACCTATTAGTAAGGTAAGATTTGAAATATGCAAGCGCATGGCCACTTATACCATAATGGTGAAATTTGTGGAGTAGGATGCCGTGGTCTACTGTGTCAAAAGCTTTTCTTAGGTCAGTAAAAATTCCTAGTGGATATTCCTTATTTTCCAATGCTGTGTAAAGCAGATCTAGCATTTTTATGATTGCATCATTAGTGCTTTTATTTTTCCTGAATCCAAATTGGCAGGGGTTGAGTATGTTTTGTGCCATTATAAATGAATATAGTCTCCTGTGCACGAGTTTCTCAAAGATTTTTGGATAGCAATGGTAAGTTTGATATTGGCCTATAGTTGTTTAAATCTGTAGGTCACCACCTTTATGTATTGGTGTAACCCTTGCCGTCTTGAGTAGTTTCGGGAAGGTGCTAGTTTCTAGTGACTTGTTAAAAAGTAATGAGATAGCATGCAAAAGGACATGGGCCACTCGCTTGTACAGTAATGGTGGGACATGAGACAGATTCCCTGAGTTATTTTTAAGTGACTTTATAATGTCGGTGACTTCCATGGGCTCAGTTGGTGCAAGATAGAAGGAATTTGGGAAATTCCCATCTATGTAGTCCCTGGCATGGGCATTGGTACGTGGGACTTTATTGGCGAGATTAGATCCTATGGTTGAGAAGAAGTCGTTTATCTTGTTAGCTGTGTCAGTGGGATGCAGTGTTTTATCAGGTTTAGTTAGGACAATATTCTTGTTTTTTTTTCAGTTTGTGGGTCCCTAGAATCTGAGAGAGTGTTTTCCAGGTCTTTTTTATATCTCTTCTTGTGTCAGTGAATCTACTGGAGTAGTATAGTTGTTTGGCTTTCTTTATTACCTTGGTGAGGACTGATGAATAGTGCTTAAGAATATCTTTGTGTATTAAGCCCTGTCTATATTGCTTTTCATATTGGTGTTTCTTATCAATGGATTTCAGAATGGTGCTGGTTAGCCATGGGCAACCAAGCCGTTTGTTTGTGATCTGTTTCGTTTTATAGGACAATGTTTGTTATATAGCCTAAGTAATTTGTTAAGAAAAATATATGTCCAGTCATCAATACCTTGGAGAATTCTGTAGGCCAGTCAACAGTCTCCAGGTCACCTGTGAACTTCCTTATTGAGGCCTCGCCATAGAGTCTAAATGAAACTTTGTTGTATTCAAGTGGTGGTTTACTAATGTTTGTCAAGAGGAAGGTAGGGTAGTGGTCTGTGGTGCTATCTGTGATTATCCCTGATTTAAGGGGGGGCTAGTATTTTGGTCCATATGTGGTCTATTATGGTTGCACTTGTCTCAGTGAGCCTGGTTGGTATGAAAACTGCATTCTGTTCTTATACTGGTTGGTTGTGTAGAAGTATGTACCAGTCAGGACATGGACTTCTTCTTGTGGTGTAGCAGTGGCAGTGGCACAGAGAGATCCATCCAAAGTTTCTTGTGTTTTAGCTTTCTTGGCTGGTGGCTAAACTGGTGGAAGTGAGGTTTCTGATTGGCCAGTTGCGCTAGCAGTGAAGGCAGGCGGTGGTGGACTCTCATTGGTGGGAGTTGCCGGTGTCTCGGTGGTCTCTGATTGGTCCATCTCTGTGTCGAGTGAAGCTTGTGATAGCGATATTAGCAGTAGATTTTATGATCTCATTGGAGGGTGAAAATGCAGGGAATATAAAACCTGGCATATTGTTCAGCTTGAAGAGTTCATTGATGGTGGAGTTGAAGGAACCAGGCTCAGCTATATTCTGTACATGGACAGACATGATGCAGTAAATAATCTTGGTGGAGTCGCCAGCAGGAGCTGGTGGGGAAGTGGTGGAGGCAGCTTGCTTGGCTTGTAAGATCTTGGTAGTGTCTGCTTGAATCTTGGTGATAGCAGCAAATGTGGTTGCTTGTGGGTTGGGTTTCTTTTGTTGTTGGAGTTATTCCTTAAATATATCTCTTCTGGTTGGGCACTTGGCAGCAAGAGTATGGTGGTCGTTCTTGCAGTTCAAGCACTTAGGTGGTGAGGCAGTAGTGCACGTCTTGAAGTCATGACCCTTGAGGCCGCAGGTGGAGCAGAATTTCTTATCCTTGGCAGGACAGTCTTTGGTGGTATGTAAGAATGAGTAACAGTTATAGCACTGTGGAATTTGTTGGTATTTTTCTGATTCAATGAAGGCTGAGTTGATGTGGAAGTAGTGAATAGCCAGCCCCTGAGCGAGAGCTCTGGCTGCCATGTTGACGTCACTGAAGATGACCTTCAGCATGGATGAGGCATTGGGTATTTTAGTGATGAATTCCACCTTGGCCCCGAGGATCTGTGCTTCAATGGACGACTTGATCTCTTCAGTAACCTGTGCAGTGATGAGTCTGTCGAGTCTCTTGAGAAACACAGTTCTCCTGGCCCTCAGAGCTGGGGAAGTCAAGACAAGAAAGCCCTGTTCTCGTAGAGTGGTTGCAGCAGTGGTGGTAAGTAATTTCTCCGCCTCGGTGTCGTCAGAACAGACGATAAAGAAGGCCTCCTTGAGCGATAGTATCGCATTACATCTAACCTGCAATCTGCCACTGACGACAGCTGCAGGTGCTAACTTGGACGAGTCACTGACTGTCCCACTCGCTGGTTTGATCTTTGCCCTGTTTGAGTAATGCATCGTGAAGTGATGCAGACTAAAGGTTCCCCTCCCCAACGGGGATCGAAGGGAGACTGTCTCTCCTTGCTTTGATATCCTTGTGTATGTTCCCTGAGCACCCATATTTACATCAACACAAGTGTATTCTAAGTGATAATGTGTGCACTTGGTGTTCTTGGTAACACTTGGCATACATGGTAACGCGTGTGTAAGTGAGATTGTTTGGGTACCGGTTCATCTACCTACAGCTGCTGAATTGACTCAATTGGAAGTTATCATTGAATTTGAACCTCTTGTTTAATGTGATATATGTCAGAATTCTAATTTTTATGATCAATATTACCTACTTTATCAAATGCTTCGCAATTACTCAAACCCACACTATTTGCAGATGACACTACATACGTCTTCTCTCACTCGAGCCCAGTCATGCTAGCCAATACTGTAAATACCGAATTACAGAAAATATCTACTTGGATGAGGACTAACAAACTTACACTGAACATTGACAAAATCTACTTCATTCAGTTTGGTAACAGAGCTACAGATATCCCTCTTAACATAATGATAAACAGATCACCTATCACAAAGCTAACAGAGGGAAAATTCTTAGGAATCCACCTTGATAATAGACTCAAACTTCATACACATATACAACAAATTTCTAAGAAAATTTCCAAGACCGTAGGCATACTATCGAAGATACGGTACTATGTTCTACAGTCAGCCATCCTGGCTCTATATCACTCTCTTATTTACCCCTATCTCACCTATGGAATTTGTGCATGGGGCTCAACAACAATTAACCATCTCAGACCACTAATTACCCAACAAAAGGCTGCAGTTAGAATGATAACAAATTTCCACTACAGGCAGCACACTCCACCAATATTCAAAACATTAAACCTACTCACCATACAAAACATCCATACTTATTACTGCACCTATTACATACATAGAACACTTAACTCTGATATTAACCCTCCCCTCAAACATCTCCTCGCCAACCTCAACAGAACACATGACATGTTCCTATTGTCCATCTCACGCTATGCAAAAACTCAATGCACATAAAAGGCCCTAAAATCTGGAATTCATTACCTGTAAATATAAAAGAAACACTACCTGCTTATAAATTCAAGTCTCTTCTCAAAGATCACTTACTCACCCAAAACCAAATAAATACTGAATAACTGAACCTTATAAATTGTATATCTTAAATGTTTCTCACAATTATGTCACATAAATGTTAAGCCTAAGACCCAATCTAACTTTGTTATTTTTTAAATACACTACCTAACAGAATACTCCATTCTACTGAATGTACAGCAATCCATGCAACCATATGACCTGTCTTTGTAATACTCATTTGTGCTTTATTGTTATCTGTTTACAATAATGTTTTATCACTGATTACATCATTGCTTAGTTAATCTTAAGTTAATTTTAAGCCTGCCAGTAATGCTATGCATACAAGTGGCTTTGGCATGCAGCTCTTACCTGTATTTTTGTACCTCCGTATGTATGTTCAAATTATAAAATAAAATAAAATAAAATAAAATAAAAAATAAAATAGGTGTAAGACCTCGTCTGTACCATCCATTATACATACCATACTATTAACACCCATATAAGAAGTCTCTGAATTTATTTATAGTGAGGTGTGTATCGTATTAAGCAGTAGTAACCCGAGTTAAGTATAATTGGAAGTGTTCATTGAACTTGAACACTTGTGTCATATGACCTATTTTAGACATCTGACTTTACAGTAAATATTTACTCTTGCATAAGCTATTACCTGGAGTTTACCTGGAGAGAGTTTCGGGGGTCAACGCCCCCGCGGCCCGGTCTGTGACCAGGCCTCCTGGTGGATCAGCGCCTGATCAACCAGGCTGTTGCTGCTGGCTGCACGCAAACCAACGTACGAGCCACAGCCCGGCTGATCAGGAACTGACTTTAGGTGCTTGTCCAGTGCCAGCTTGAAGACTGCCAGGGGTCTGTTGGTAATCCCCCTTATGTGTGCTGGGAGGCAGTTGAACAGTCTCTGGCCCCTGACACTTATTGTATGGTCTCTTAACGTGCTAGTGACACCCCTGCTTTTCATTGGGGGGATGGTGCATCGTCTGCCAAGTCTTTTGCTTTCGTAGTGAGTGATTTTCGTGTGCAAGTTCGGTACTAGTCCCTCTAGGATTTTCCAGGTGTATATAATCATGTATCTCTCCCTCCTGCGTTCCAGGGAATACAGGTTTAGAAACCTCAAGCGCTCCCAGTAATTGAGGTGTTTTATCTCCGTTATGCGCGCCGTGAAAGTTCTCTGTACATTTTCTAGGTCGGCAATTTCACCTGCCTTGAAAGGTGCTGTTAGAGTGCAGCAATATTCCAGCCTAGATAGAACAAGTGACCTGAAGAGTGTCATCATGGGCTTGGCCTCCCTAGTTTTGAAGGTTCTCATTATCCATCCTGTCATTTTTCTAGCAGATGCGATTGATACAATGTTATGGTCCTTGAAGGTGAGATCCTCCGACATAATCACTCCCAGGTCTTTGACGTTGGTGTTTCGCTCTATTTTGTGGCCAGAATTTGTTTTGTACTCTGATGAAGATTTAATTTCTTCATGTTTACCATATCTGAGTAATTGAAATTTCTCATCGTTGAACTTCATATTGTTTTCTGCAGCCCACTGAAAGATTTGGTTGATGTCCGCCTGGAGCCTTGCAGCGTCTGCAATGGAAGACACTGTCATGCAGATTCGGGTGTCATCTGCAAAGGAAGACACGGTGCTGTGGCTGACATCCTTGTCTATGTCGGATATGAGGATGAGGAACAAGATGGGAGCTAGTACTGTGCCTTGTGGAACAGAGCTTTTCACCGTAGCTGCCTCGGACTTTACTCTGTTGACGACTACTCTCTGTGTTCTGTTAGTGAGGAAATTATAGATCCATCGACCGACTTTTCCTGTTATTCCTTTAGCGCGCATTTTGTGCGCTATTACGCCATGGTCACACTTGTCGAAGGCTTTTGCAAAGTCTGTATATATTACATCTGCATTCTTTTTGTCTTCTAGTGCATTTAGGACCTTGTCGTAGTGATCCAGTAGTTGAGACAGACAGGAGCGACCTGTTCTAAACCCATGTTGCCCTGGGTTGTGTAACTGATGGGTTTCTAGATGGGTGGTGATCTTGCTTCTTAGGACCCTTTCAAAGATTTTTATGATATTGGATGTTAGTGCTATTGGTCTGTAGTTCTTTGCTGTTGCTTTACTGCCCCCTTTGTGGAGTGGGGCTATGTCTGTTGTTTTTAGTAACTGAGGGACGACCCCCGTGTCCATGCTCCCTCTCCATAGGTTGGAAAAGGCTCGTGATAGGGGCTTCTTGCAGTTCTTGATGAACACAGAGTACCATGAGTCTGGCCCTGGGGCAGAGTGCATGGGCATGTCATTTATCGCCTGTTCGAAGTCATTTGGCGTCAGGATAACATCGGATAGGCTTGTGTTAATCAAATTTTGTGGCTCTCTCATAAAAAATTCATTTTGATCTTCGACTCTCAGTCTGGTTAGCGGCTTGCTAAAAACTGAGTCATATTGGGACTTGAGTAGCTCACTCATTTCCTTGCTGTCATCTGTGTAGGACCCATCTTGTTTAAGTAGGGGCCCAATACTGGACGTTGTTCTCGATTTTGATTTGGCATAGGAGAAGAAATACTTTGGGTTTCTTTCGATTTCATTTATGGCTTTTAGTTCTTCCCGCGATTCCTGACTCCTAAAGGATTCTTTTAGCTTAAGTTCGATGCTTGCTATTTCTCTGACCAGTGTCTCCCTACTCCCTACGCATTTCAGATATATTGACCTCTTTTAGCCGCTCTGTTATTCTTTTCCGTCGCCTGTAAAGGGAGCGCCTGTCTCTTTCTATTTTACATCTACTCCTCCTTTTTCTTAGAGGAATAAGCCTTGTGCATACATCGAGTGCCACCGAGTTAATCTGTTCTAGGCATAAGTTTGGGTCTGTGTTGCTTAGTATATCTTCCCAGCTTATATCGGTTAGGACTTGGTTTACTTGGTCCCACTTTATGTTTTTGTTATTGAAGTTGAATTTGGTGAATGCTCCCTCGTGACTAGTCTCATTTTGTCGGTCTGGGGCTCCACGCATACATGTCTGAACCTTAATTATGTTGTGATCTGAGTATATTGTTTTTGATATGGTGACATTTCTTATCAGATCATCATTGTTAGTGAAGATGAGGTCTAGTGTATTCTCCAGTCTAGTAGGCTCTATTATTTGCTGGTTTAAATTGAATTTTGTGCAGAGATTTAAAAGCTCGTGTGAGTGTGAGTTTTCATCAGAGCTGCCTCCTGGTGTTATTACTGCAACAATATTATTTGCTATATTCCTCCATTTTAGGTGCCTTAAGTTGAAGTCCCCCAGGAGCAAGATGTTGGGTGCAGGAGCTGGAAGATTTTCCAGACAGTGGTCAATTTTTAACAGCTGTTCCTGGAATTGCTGGGATGTTGCATCCGGAGGCTTGTAGACTACCACAATGACTAGGTTTTGGTTCTCGACCTTTACTGCTAAAACTTCCACTACATCATTTGAGGCATTAAGCAGTTCTGTGCAAACAAGTGACTCTGCAATGTACAGGCCAACCCCCCCCTTTTGCCTGTTCACTCTGTCACATCTGTATAGGTTGTAACCTGGGATCCATATTTCGTTGTCCAAGTGATCCTTTATGTGGGTCTCAGTGAAAGCCGCGAACATTGCCTTTGCCTCTGCTAGAGAAAGTTCTCTCTGACCCTTGGAGTTAATGCTCTCATAATTATTCTTGGGTGTCCCAGATCTACAAAGGTTCTTAACATGAGGAAGGAGCTTGGTATTTCTAGCATCAGTGATAGGATTGCTGAGATTAACACTGTACTCGGTACTAGAATGTTAAGAAATGAACTAGGCACTGTCCCAATGAATCTTACTAAGTGTCTCGAAGTAAATACACACAGATCTAAGTGGATTGTGAAAACGTGCAATTGCATTAAGTTTTATAACCTGCTTGAACTATATCACTGTAGACAACAAGAGCATTTCACCCCTCCATGGAAGACGCGTTCATTTAATATCACATACCTGCAAGTCCCTCCCAAGAAGCTCATTGTTAGTAATCCCTTCCTTAAATCACTTCTTAGAGCAACTGCTCAAGAAGAAATTTCTCGCCTAGCAGGTAGTAATAAGTTATCACAAGTTATATACACTGATGGATCTAAACAGGAGTCTTCGGGTGGGGCTGCATCTGCTCTTGTTGCCACCTCCCTAGTTAAGAACGATAATAAATTTGTTGAGTTAGGCGTAAGAATTAACAACTGGGCGTCTACACTGCAAACTGAATTGTTTGCAATCCTAATGGAGCTAAAGCAAACATATGACACTGAGCTTGACTCTATTATCATTACTAATTCTATGTCATCATTGAAGGCTCTTGACACATAATGACTCCAACAATATGCTCATTGGAGAAGCCAGGTATAGATACTCAAAAAATCAGGGACAACGGAATTAATGTACAATTGGTATTGATCTCCTCACACATTGGATTGCTCCTTCATGATAAAGTTGATATGTTAGCCAAGAAGAGTACCCAGAAGGGGAATGCAGAATATAGCTTTGGTATATCTGTGTCTAGCATTAGGAATAATATTAGGAGAGAAGTAAATAATGAAAATGATTGTTATAGGAATGCATTTAGTAGCCTGAGGAGATCAATAACCCACTATGATAACATGAACATAGATAAGTATGTTTATGGAGCAATGTGCAATGTGAACAGACTGACTGATGTTGTAGTGGCCAGGCTTAGGCTTGGTTACAAGTACTTCTGGCAATTTGGGAGACACACAGACGATGATCAAACTAAATGCAAATTATGTGATCAGGCATATGGTCACTGTCTAGAACACTATGTGCTTAATTGTCCACTGATTGAGGAATACAGAGACAGACAGTATAATAACCTATGTGACATGTCAAGTTATCTTTTTAATAAAAATAAGATAAATATGCTAACATGTAACATGATAAATATACTAAATATGTAACAGATAAGTGAACTATAGATAAGTAGACATAAATCCATATATTCTCTAGTTAACCCTTTGGGGCCTAGTTCCTAGGCCTTTTGTGTATCCATATGCTCTTGCATTACCGTCCACAGGATTGATAAGGGGTGCACAATAAACTAGCCACTTCGGTGGCGAAATCTAAAATCTAAATACATAAAGGTGGTGACCCTACAGATTTAAACAACTATAGGCCAATATCAAACTTACCATTGCTATCCAAAATCTTTGAGAAACTCGTGCACAGGAGACTATATTCACAAAACATACTCAACCCCTGCCAATTTGGATTCAGGAAAAATAAAAGCACTAATGATGCAATCATAAAAATGCTAGATCTGCTTTACACAGCATTGGAAAATAAGGAATATCCACTAGGAATTTTAGTGACCTAAGAAAAGCTTTTGACACAGTAGACCACGGCATCCTACTCCACAAACTTGACCATTATGGTATAAGTGGCCATGCGCTTGCATATTTCAAATCTTACCTTACTAATAGGTATCAGTATGTCACCATTAAAGACACAGCATCAACAACACGGCCACTTGATACTGGAGTTCCGCAGGGAAGTGTCCTTGGTCCCCTGCTCTTCCTCAAATACATCAATGATCTTCCAAACGTATCCCAACACCTGAACCCAATTCTCTTTGCTGATGACACGACTTATGTTATCTCTCACCCTAATCTTGCCACCCTCAACACCATTGTTAACGAGGAGCTGATCAAAATATCGACTTGGATGACAACCAATAAACTTACGCCTAACACTGACGAAACCTACTATGGAAAATTTTATAGGGGTGATACCTGTATGTCCCTCAACATTACATGCATACGAGTAATCTCATTGGGAGACAACAACTATATTGTTTGCCGTAGTCACCCCGTGTAGACATGTAAGAAAACTTAACCACCCCTGTTCACTGCAGGTGGCCCTTCGGCCTCACAATCTTATCCATATCTATCCGAGACCAGTATGACGGGTAGCACCCGCAAGTACGGCGCTACTAATTAATTGTGGACTGTATAGATTATATAAGTTTAACTGAATGAAGGGGGAGGAGGGTAGGTTACACATGGATATGTCCATCAAAGAAAACCACTGGTACATAATCCCACCACTTACCAGATATTCTCTGGTGGTCACTTGATGTAGCTGGATCACCCATAACCTATCCAATTACAACATACCTAACTGGCCAGTATCAGTCTGCTATAACTAGAAAGGTTACTTAACTGGAGGTGATTGATACTCCTTATTTCTTCCATTCACCATCTCATTTCGATGTCCTGCTACACTGACATGGTTCTTATTCCAGCAGGACAAGGTATTCGTTGGTTTGTCCCAGTTTACAAGTCGTGACTCCATAAAAACTTCACTATTCTCGGGACGGGACCCGCGAGGTCTAACGTGTTCACTCGGAGCAGGGCATTCTCTTAACTTGGTGTTATTATCACTGATTTCATTACAATTCACAAGACGATTTAATGTCTCACAATTATTATACACATTAGAGGTCACTCCATTAAGATCCGAGACCAATGAGTGAGGATTAAATCATGGGTATTTTCCCCTGGACACACTCCATGGCAGCACACCAGTCACCCCCGGTCCTACCATTATTCACTAATTTTACCACTTATTACAGTGGTGCCGTCAATCACGTTCCCTCACTCTTCACCAGGGACAGTTACGACACTTCCTATTATGAAATGAGGCCTATATTAATCCTTCGGATGCAGTGAATGCCAATTTCCTGGTCCCATGTTTTCACAGCCTCTTAATTCCATTCAAAACCCTCCCACTCCCCCGATGCCCTGTGTCGCCCTCTTCCCCCGCACATCCGCACAGGTGCAGAGGGAACACCATTGGTTTTATTCTATTTTCAAATACATTTTTGACCCAAATCAACACATTAAACACTTATTAGGCACTATAGCTTCGGAAAATTAAAATATTTTCCGCACTGCGGCCGGGCAGAGGTCGTTGTTAGACGACTTAAATAATGTGGAGTACAATTTTCCCATCTTCACTGGCCATCTGGCTTGGGAACTCCAACATTGGTATTTACATAATCACCCATTAATTCTTTCCACCTGTTAACTCCTCAGGTAGGGCTCCATCCAAAGCACACTCAAGCTTCCATGCTTCTGGTATTAACAATTTCCCTCTTATTGTAAGGTGTGACACTGAGTCTATGCTCTCTGGGTTAATTTATTGGGCATACTGGAATTATGAGACTTTAACAATAACAAGTCTCTCTCAGTGTCCCAAGTCAGCGCCAGCACATTACTGCATATAGGCACTTCAACTCCAGGGCTATCCATATTTATTAATCCCTCAAAATGGATTAATTACTGTTCCATTCCCTCAGGGGCATCCTTGCACCTTGCATTATTTCATTAACCCCTTCACATATCCTCATTAGTTCCTCTTCAGTTGACATCACACCCAGGAAATTGTCCACATACGATTATTTACCCAATACTTCGCTCAGTGGACCACCTGTGCACTTAAGGTGTGCATTTATCATCGCCTGAAGTAGGAACAATTTATTATTTAACTGTTGATTAATTATATCATTATAAACAGTCAACAATTCTGGTGTCTTGCTCAGTTCGCAGAGCTGGGCCCTTTGACTGTCCATATGCAATCCTATAATTTAGTAGGTAATTCTGGATGGTTTAGCTTCCACGGAAGTCGCACCCAGTAATGTCCTGATTCAAATTTAACATCCTTCAGGTATTGTTCCTGAGTAAAGGAATCATCTGGACTATTCTCATTTATATTAATCCCTATGCTGTCCAGCTCCCACAAATTAAACTGGTTCAACATCATTCTCGATAGTCATTATTACTAGGCGGTAGTCTGCCATACATTACATGGCCCGTATCAGTGTTGAGTTTACCTGGAGTTTACCTGAAGAGAGTTCCGGGGGTCAACGCCCCCGCGGCCCGGTCTGTGACCAGGCCTCCTGGTGGATCAGAGCCTGATCAACCAGGCTGTTGCTGCTGGCTGCACGCAAACCAACGTACGAGCCACAGCCCGGCTGATCAGGAACTGACTTTAGGTGCTTGTCCAGTGCCAGCTTGAAGACTGCCAGGGGTCTGTTGGTAATCCCCCTTATGTGTGCTGGGAGGCAGTTGAACAGTCTCGGGCCCCTGACACTTATTGTATGGTCTCTTAACGTGCTAGTGACACCCCTGCTTTTCATTGGGGGGATGGTGCATCGTCTGCCAAGTCTTTTGCTTTCGTAGTGAGTGATTTTCGTGTGCAAGTTCGGTACTAGTCCCTCTAGGATTTTCCAGGTGTATATAATCATGTATCTCTCCCTCCTGCGTTCCAGGGAATACAGGTTTAGGAACCTCAAGCGCTCCCAATAATTGAGGTGTTTTATCTCCGTTATGCGTGCCGTGAAAGTTCTCTGTACATTTTCTAGGTCGGCAATTTCACCTGCCTTGAAAGGTGCTGTTAGAGTGCAGCAATATTCCAGCCTAGATAGAACAAGTGACCTGAAGAGTGTCATCATGGGCTTGGCCTCCCTAGTTTTGAAGGTTCTCATTATCCATCCTGTCATTTTTCTAGCAGATGCGATTGATACAATGTTATGGTCCTTGAAGGTGAGATCCTCTGACATGATCACTCCAAGGTCTTTGACGTTGGTGTTTCGCTCTATTTTGTGGCCAGAATTTGTTTTGTACTCTGATGAAGATTTAATTTCCTCATGTTTACCATATCTGAGTAATTGAAATTTCTCATCGTTGAACTTCATATTGTTTTCTGCAGCCCACTGAAAGATTTGGTTGATGTCCGCCTGGAGCTTTGCAGTGTCTGCAATGGAAGACACTGTCATGCAGATTCGGGTGTCATCTGCAAAGGAAGACACGGTGCTGTGGCTGACATCCTTGTCTATGTCGGATATAAGGATGAGGAACAAGATGGGAGCAAGTACTGTGCCTTGTGGAACAGAGCTTTTCACCGTAGTTGCCTCGGACTTTACTCTGTTGACGACTACTCTCTGTGTTCTGTTAGTGAGGAAATTATAGATCCATCGACCGACTTTTCCTGTTATTCCTTTAGCACGCATTTTGTGCGCTATTACGCCATGGTCACACTTGTCGAAGGCTTTTGCAAAGTCTGTATATATTACATCTGCATTCTTTTTGTCTTCTAGTGCATTTAGGACCTTGTCGTAGTTATCCAATAGTTGAGACAGACAGGAGCGACCTGTTCTAAACCCATGTTGCCCTGGGTTGTGTAACTGATGGGTTTCTAGATGGGTGGTGATCTTGCTTCTTAGGACCCTTTCAAAGATTTTTATGATATGGGATGTTAGTGCTATTGGTCTGTAGTTCTTTGCTGTTGCTTTACTGCCCCCTTTGTGGAGTGGGGCTATGTCTGTTGTTTTTAGTAACTGTGGGACGACCCCCGTGTCCATGCTCCCTCTCCATAGGATGGAAAAGGCTCGTGATAGGGGCTTCTTGCAGTTCTTGATGAACACAGAGTTCCATGAGTCTGGCCCTGGGGCAGAGTGCATGGGCATGTCATTTATCGCCTGTTCGAAGTCATTTGGCGTCAGGATAACATCGGATAGGCTTGTGTTAATCAAATTTTGTGGCTCTCTCATAAAAAATTCATTTTGATCTTCGACTCTCAGTCTGGTTAGCGGCTTGCTAAAAACTGAGTCATATTGGGACTTGAGTAACTCACTCATTTCCTTGCTGTCATCTGTGTAGGACCCATCTTGTTTAAGTAGGGGCCCAATACTGGACGTTGTTCTCGATTTTGATTTGGCATAGGAGAAGAAATACTTTGGGTTTCTTTCGATTTCATTTATGGCTTTTAGTTCTTCCCGCGATTCCTGACTCCTAAAAGATTCTTTTAGCTTAAGTTCGATGCTTGCTATTTCTCTGACCAGTGTCTCCCTACGCATTTCAGATATATTGACCTCTTTTAGCCGCTCTGTTATTCTTTTCCGTCGCCTGTAAAGGGAGCGCCTGTCTCTTTCTGTTTTACATCTACTCCTCCTTTTTCTTAGAGGAATAAGCCTTGTGCATACATCGAGTGCCACCGAGTTAATCTGTTCTAGGCATAAGTTGGGGTCTGTGTTGCTTAGTATATCTTCCCAGCTTATATCGGTTAGGACTTGGTTTACTTGGTCCCACTTTATGTTTTTGTTATTGAAGTTGAATTTGGTGAATGCTCCCTCGTGACTAATCTCATTATGTCGGTCTGGGGCTCCGCGCATACATGACTGAACCTCAATTATGTTGTGATCTGAGTATATTGTTTTTGATATGGTGACATTTCTTATCAGATCATCATTGTTAGTGAAGATGAGGTCTAGTGTATTCTCCAGTCTAGTAGGCTCTATTATTTGCTGGTTTAAATTGAATTTTGTGGAGAGATTTAAAAGCTCGCGTGAGTGTGAGTTTTCATCAGAGCTGCCTCCTGGTGTTATTACTGCAACAATATTATTTGCTATATTCCTCCATTTTAGGTGCCTTAAGTTGAAATCCCCCAGGAGCAAGATGTTGGGTGCAGGAGCTGGAAGGTTTTCCAGACAGTGGTCAATTTTTAACAGCTGTTCCTGGAATTGCTGGGATGTTGCATCCGGAGGCTTGTAGACTACCACAATGACTAGGTTTTGGTTCTCGACCTTTACTGCTAAAACTTCCACTACATCATTTGAGGCATTTAGCAGTTCTGTGCAAACAAGTGACTGCAATGTACAGGCCAACCCCCCCCTTTTGCCTGTTCACTCTGTCACATCTGTATAGGTTGTAACCTGGGATCCATATTTCGTTGTCCAAGTGATCCTTTATGTGGGTCTCAGTGAAAGCCGCGAACATTGCCTTTGCCTCTGCAAGCAGTCCACGGATGAAAGGTATTTTGTTGTTTGTTGCTGGCTTTAGACCCTGTATATTTGCAAAGAAGAATGTTATCGGACTGGTGGTATTGTTGGTACTGGGGGGGATTTTTTTTCCGGGATTAGTATCTGTATCTGTTGGTTTGGAGTGGAGGCTATCGACTGTGGTTCCACTCCAGGAATGACTGGATTTGGTGTACGATTTCTGCCATTTCCTGCCAGTTTTTTTTCCTTCCTGGCACTAAAAAACCTCTCCCTCTTGAGTGGCTGTGGCTACCCAGGTTTTCCCATGGCCTGGATGTTTTGTATCTTTTTGTCCCCTTTAGATGGTATGCCTGGCAATTTAAGTTATAGCACAGTCTTTCCTGTACTGAAGAGGTACACAGTTCAGGGTGAAAAAGCTTACAGGAAGGGAGTTTGCATTTTCCTGTTGTCATATGGGCATGGCATTTTCTAGGATGGTCATAGTTGCACGTCCCATCTGTTTTTCCAGATTTCCCATGCCAGCAGATACCGAGTGCATAGTATGTGCACAGGCTTGGTTTCCGTTTGCCTTGGGTTTCTGTGACTGTATTCCCTGTTGGTGCATGTTTCCCTGTCTTACTTCTATCCTCCCTAGCACCAACAATGGAGCTCCCACCAGTTGTTTTTGGTAATATATCCTCACTATTGCTAGTGGAGTCCTCTTGTTTGCTATTTCCTGCGGTAGTTCTAGTTTGCATTATTGGTTTTATCTTATCTTTGACTACACTTGTTTCCCTACTATGGCTCCTGTCCCCTATGAGGTCATTTATATGTATTCCTTCCTGCGTATAATTCCCGACTACCTGGACAAAATCTCCAGCTTCACCATTACTGTCTCCCAGGACAGCATCTCCAGCTTCCCCATTACTGTCTCCCAGGACAGCATCTCCAGCTTCACCATTACTGTCTCCCAGGACAGCACCTCCAGCTTCACCATTACTGTCTCCCAGGACAGCACCTCCAGCTTCACCATTACTGTCTCCCAGGACAGCACTATCAGCCCCCCCATTTACTGACTACCAGGACATCATCTCCAGCCTTACAGTTTCTGACTACATGGCCAGTATCAAGGGCAGTACCATTCAGCCCAGACTTTTTATGTTCCCATCTGTTGTAGAAAGCTTCCAGGTTTTCTATGAAAGCAGCTTTGATGTTGACCTCTTTTAATACCCTTGTGATTTTAGTCCACAGATTTATCTCATTTGGGCATACCCAAAAACACTTCCCTGTTTTAATACTGCTTGTAGCTAGTTCTTGGATATCTGCACAAGGGGCGTGACACCAATTTCCACAAAAATGACAATTTATGCATGTGGAGGCCCGTTTGTTTGACTGACCACAGACTACACACAGCTTCATAATGATTTGAATGGTTGATTTACTGCAATTCTACTAGCAACCTCTTGAATATTCTATTAATAACCTGCTAGGTAGTGCACAACGAAACCGTTTGAAACCAGTCCAGGGTTCGGACCAGTCAAGGGTTCGGACCAGTCAAGGGTTCGGACCAGTCTATCTGATCTGATCAGTGGGTCACTTATTTAAACCATACTGGTCGGTGATTTGAGCTAACACATGAAGGATCTACTGGAAATTATCTACCCGAGTAATATGTGATTTGATTGATACAAAAGTATAACTTGCGTGTTGAAGAGCCGGTGACTGCTGGCACTCCTACAATGACGAACGGTCGACCTCCACCCTTGTTTATGCCCTTTATCCTGAATTATTACATCCAACACCGGCAAGGCTACCTCAGCTAGGCCATCATTATTGCCATTAGCTACAACCTTTACATCAGTCACTGTAGTGTCAGGGTTATTGACATTATCATTATTGTCACCATTATTATAAGAAGTACATACAACCCTGCACATAACTGTATGGTGCCTTCTCTTTTTGCATTGATAGCAACTGTTCAATTTGGTATGACAATCCTTTACAGTATGATTGTCTAGACATCTGATAAATCTGTCAAATTCTTTCATTCTTTCCACTTTAATATCCCATGAATTATAGGCATTACAATTTTTAGTGAAATGAGTACCCTTGCAGAAGAGACAGTCTCTCTTTTCCTTGCCTGACCTCTTATTAACTGGGTTACCCTTACTGAGGTACTTGTAAGTTCCTCTTACCTTGATGTGAGGAACCACTATTACTGATTCCTGTCACTTTATGTGTGCCTATTTAACTCTTAATTATGATTATTACCACTGGGATTATTTTTCCCTTTTGAGACTTGACAGATACTTCAGAGTCATTATGTGTTATATCCTTAGAACTGTTTGGCTGACTGGTCTGCAATTGAACAATTAATTCTTGCCGACCTAGTCTGATTTCCTCCAGACCGTACTCTGGAGGTTTAGGCAAACACACCCTTTGCATTAATAGGTTAATCAACTGCCTGGCTTACACCCTTTAATTTATTCAACGCCTTACTTTTACAAGACAGTTTTTCTTCCAATTCGTAATGTTGATTAATTAAAACATTCATTTCCATTCCATCTGCACAATTCTCCAGCAGATCTCTTTCACAGTCTTTAAACCACAATTTGTACCTCTCAAATCTATTCTCTAAAGCATCTAAATATAACTTTAATTCATTAGGGTTCACGGTTTCTTGATTCTTTAAATCCAAGCATTTGTATACCTTTGTCATATGGCCTTTAATAGCCTGTAATGATGCTTTCATTACTCTAAAATCCACGCACTTGTCAGCCACATTAACTCCATCAGATCCAGTCATGGTTAGAGAATTATTAATCACTGATTATACAACTTAAGTAGGCGCCTTATAAGAGTAATGCACTTTACTCTTGTATAAATCCTAGCCACACATGTGCTAGCAATTAATTGGGCTAATTATCATCCACCACACGACCGATTAAATTTGTGTACCCTATACCCACTTCAATCAGTCACTTAATTATTAAGAATTAATTCAATTAATTTTTTCACTGATTGCATCCGGTTCAGGAAGGACCAGCGGGCAGATATGGACAATTTTATAGGGGTGATACCTGTATGTACCTCAACATTACATGCATACGAGTAATCTCATTGGGAGACAACAACTATATTGTTTACCGTAGTCACCCCGTGTAAACATGTGAGAAAACTTAACCACCCCTGGTCACTGCAGGTGGCCCTTCGGCCTCACAATCTTATCCATATCTATCCGAGACCAGTATGACGGGTAGCACCCGCAAGTATGGCGCTACTAATTAATTGTGGACTGTATAGATTACATTAGTTTAACTGAATGAAGGGGTAGGAGGGTAGGTTACACATCGATATATCCATCAAAGAAAACCACTGGTACATATTCCCACCATTTACCAGATATTCTCTGGAGGTCACCTGATGTAGCTGGATCACCATAACCTATCCAATTACAACATACCTAACTGGCCAGTATCAGTCTGCTATAACTAGAAGGGTGTTAGTCGACTGGTGTGGGTCGCATCCTGGGGGACAAGATTAAGGACCCCAATGGAAATAAGTTAGACAGTCCTCGATGACGCACTGACTTTCTTGGGTTATCCTGGGTGGCTAACCCTCCGGGGTTAAAAATCCGAACGAAATCTTATCTTATCTCTTATCTTAACTGTAGGTGATTGATACTCCTTATTTCTTCCATTCACCATCTCATTTCGATGTCCTGCTACACCGACACGGTTCTTATTCCAGCAGGACGAGGTATTCGTTGGTTTGTCCCAGTTTACAAGTCGTGACTCCATAAAAACTTCACTATCCTCGGGACGGGACCCACGAGGTCTAACGTGTTCACTCGGAGCAGGGCGACTTATTTCACTTCACGCATTCTCTTAACTTGGTGTTATTATCACTGATTACATTACAATTTATGAGACGATTTAATGTCTCATAATTATTATACACATTAGAGGTCACTCTATTAAGATCCGAGACCAATGAGTGAGGATTAAATCACGGGTATTTTCCCCTGTACACACTCCATGGCAGCGCACCAATCACCACCGGTCCTACCATTATTCGCTAATTTTACCACTTATTACAGTGGTGCTGTCAATCACGTTCCCTCACTCTTCACCAGGGACAGTTCCGACACTTCCTATTATGAAATGAGGCCTATATTAATTCTTAAGCTGCAGTGAATGCCAATTTCCTGGTCCCACGTTTTCAAAGCCTCTTAATTCTATTCAAAACCCTCCCGCTCCCCTGATGCCCTGTGTCGCCCTCTTCCCCCGCACATCCGCGCAGGCGCAGAGGGAACACCGTTGGTTCTATTCTATTTTCAAATGCATTTTTGACCCAAATCAACACATTAAACACCTATTAGGCACTATAGCTTCGGAAAATTAAAATATTTTACACACCTACTATATTATGTTTGGTAGCAGAGCAGGAGTTGCGCAAATTAACATTAAGATCGACAACACTCTAATTGCCAGACATAATGAGGGCAAATTCCTAGGCCTATACCTCGACAACAACCTGAATTTCAGCACCCATGTCCAACACATAACCAAAAAAAGTATCAAATATAGTTGGGATTCTCTCCAAGATACGATACTACGTGCCGCAAAATGCCCTTCTCACACTATACCACTCACTTATTTATCCATACCTCACCTATGCTATTTGTGCTTGGGGATCAACTGCAGCAACACACCTAAAGCCAATAATAACCCAACAAAAAGCTGCAGTAAGAATAATCACTAAATCCCATCCCTGGCAACACCCCCCCCCCCCACTCTTCATAGATCTAAACTTACTCCCTGTTCAGAACATCCACACTTACTACTGTGCAATCTACATCTACAGGACCTTAAATTTTAATATTAACCTTGACCTAAAACGCTTTCTTGATAGTTGTGACAGAACCCACAGGCATAACACCAGACACAAACATCTCTATGATATTCCCCCAGCGTGTCAGCGTGTCAGCGTGCCTCGTTGTGCTCCCGGTTTTCTGGTGTTTTCACGGTCGCTCTTACGTGCTAGAACTTTAATTTGTGTCATCAATCCTATACGATACATCCCTCTAGCGCCTGGAACCAATCTTGGGCGGAAAACATTATATACTGAGTAAAAAAAGGAGAATTGTGTGCACTACCTAGCAGAGTTTACTGCCAGAGGGGAATCATAGGCCTGTCCCGTGTGGAAAAATAATAATATTGAACTTTGTGTCAGAGGAAAGAAAGTCTCCCTGAAAGCATTGAGTATACATAGTGTATAGTGTATACTACAGTGGCTCCCTAGTATATTGATGATAAAGGCTAAAGTGTCATTTGAAAACAGGTGAATTTGTAAATGAAGTGATAAGCCTATAGAGGCAGGTGCCAGAAGTCGCCAGAAACTTACCACAGGTCAGCTGTTTTTAATAATCTTCCTGGCCTGCTAGTGTACTCGCATATAATCTAGTGATACCAGTGAATAGCAGAATACAGAGACGTTACTGTGAATTTCATATAACCTGTAGTTACCAGCGGTCGCAATATACACAACGAGAAGCAATTATTACTACAGAAAAAGCGCCCTTCCTCCAAAATTTGCACCAGTCAACTATAGTGATAATATAGCATTTATTGTGGTGGAGACGGAAAAGAAAAAAAAAAAAAAAAAAAAAAAAAAAATAGAGAAGCTAGATACAGCGATTGATAAACAAAGGTGGAGGCTCGACCGTTCGTCATTGTAGGAGTGCCAGCAGTCACCGGCTCTTCAACACGCAAGTTATACTTTTGTATCAATCAAATCACATATTACTCGGGTAGATAATTTCCAGTAGATCCTTCATGTGTTAGCTCAAATCACCGACCAGTATGGTTTAAATAAGTGACCCACTGATCAGATCAGATAGACTGGTCCGAACCCTTGACTGGTCCGAACCCTTGACCGAACCCTTGACTGGTCCGAACCCTGGACTGGTTTCAAACGGTTTCGTTGTGCACCACCTAGCAGGTTATTAATAGAATATTCAAGAGGTTGCTAGTAGAATTGCAGTAAATCAACCATTCAAATCATTATGAAGCTGTGTGTAGTCTGTGGTCAGTCAAACAAACGGGCTTCCACATGCATAAATTGTCATTTCTGTGGAAATTGGTGTCACGCCCCTTGTGCAGATATCCAAGAACTAGCTACAAGCAGTATTAAAACAGGGAAGTGTTTTTGGGTATGCCCAAATGAGATAAATCTGTGGACTAAAATCACAAGGGTATTAAAAGAGGTCAACATCAAAGCTGCTTTCATAGAAAACCTGGAAGCTTTCTACAACAGATGGGAACATAAAAAGTCCGGGCTGAATGGTACTGCCCTTGATACTGGCCATGTAGTCAGAAACTGTAAGGCTGGAGATGATGTCCTGGTAGTCAGTAAATGGGGGGCTGATAGTGCTGTCCTGGGAGACAGTAATGGGGAAGCTGGAGGTGCTGTCCTGGGAGACAGTAATGGTGAAGCTGGAGGTGCTGTCCTGGGAGACAGTAATGGTGAAGCTGGAGGTGCTGTCCTGGGAGACAGTAATGGGGAAGCTGGAGATGCTGTCCTGGGAGACAGTAATGGTGAAGCTGGAGATTTTGTCCAGGTAGTCGGGAATTATACGCAGGAAGGAATACATATGAATGACCTCATAGGGGACAGGAGCCATAGTAGGGAAACAAGTGTAGTCAAAGATAAGATAAAACCAATATTGCAAACTAGAAATACCGCAGGAAATAGCAAACAAGAGGACTCCACTAGCAATAGTGAGGATATATTACCAAAAACAAATGGTGGGAGCTCCATTGTTGGTGCTAGGGAGGATAGAAGTAAGACAGGGAAACATGCACCAACAGGGAATACAGTCACAGAAACCCAAGGCAAACGGAAACCAAGCCTGTGCACATACTATGCACTCGGTATCTGCTGGCATGGGAAATCTGGAAAAACAGATGGGACGTGCAACTATGACCACCCTAGGAAATGCCATGCCCATATGACAACAGGAAAATGCAAACTCCCTTCCTGTAAGCTTTTTCACCCTGAACTGTGTACCTCTTCAGTACAGGAAAGACTGTGCTATAACTTAAATTGCCAGGCATACCATCTAAAGGGGACAAAAAGATACAAAACATCCAGGCCATGGGAAAACCTGGGTAGCCACAGCCACTCAAGAGGGAGAGGTTTTTTAGTGCCAGGAAGGAAAAAAAACTGGCAGGAAATGGCAGAAATCGTACACCAAATCCAGTCATTCCTGGAGTGGAACCACAGTCGATGGCCTCCACTCCAAACCAACAGATACAGATACTAATGCCGGAAAAAAAATCCCCCCCCAGTACCAACAATACCACCAGTCCGATAACATTCTTCTTTGCAAATATACAGGGTCTAAAGCCAGCAACAAACAACAAAATACCTTTCATCCGTGGACTGCTTGCAGAGGCAAAGGCAATGTTCGCGGCTTTCACTGAGACCCACATAAAGGATCACTTGGACAACGAAATATGGATCCCAGGTTACAACCTATACAGATGTGACAGAGTGAACAGGCAAAAGGGGGGGGTTGGCCTGTACATTGCAGAGTCACTTGTTTGCACAGAACTGCTAAATGCCTCAAATGATGTAGTGGAAGTTTTAGCAGTAAAGGTCGAGAACCAAAACCTAGTCATTGTGATAGTCTACAAGCCTCCGGATGCAACATCCCAGCAATTCCAGGAACAGCTGTTAAAAATTGACCACTGTCTGGAAAACCTTCCAGCTCCTGCACCCAACATCTTGCTCCTGGGGGATTTCAACTTAAGGCACCTAAAATGGAGGAATATAGCAAATAATATTGTTGCAGTAATAACACCAGGAGGCAGCTCTGATGAAAACTCACACTCACGCGAGCTTTTAAATCTCTGCACAAAATTCAATTTAAACCAGCAAATAATAGAGCCTACTAGACTGGAGAATACACTAGACCTCATCTTCACTAACAATGATGATCTGATAAGAAATATCACCATATCAAAAACAATATACTCAGATCACAACATAATTGAGGTTCAGTCATGTATGCGCGGAGCCCCAGACCGACATAAGGAGATTAGTCACGAGGGAGCATTCACCAAATTCAACTTCAATAACAAAAACATAAAGTGGGACCAAGTAAACCAAGTCCTAACCGATATAAGCTGGGAAGATATACTAAGCAACACAGACCCCAACTTATGCCTAGAACAGATTAACTCGGTAGCACTCGATGTATGCACAAGGCTTATTCCTCTAAGAAAAAGGAGGAGTAGATGTAAAACAGAAAGAGACAGGCGCTCCCTTTACAGGCGACGGAAAAGAATAACAGAGCGGCTAAAAGAGGTCAATATATCTGAAATGCGTAGGGAGACACTGGTCAGAGAAATAGCAAGCATCGAACTTAAGCTAAAAGAATCCTTTAGGAGTCAGGAATCGCGGGAAGAACTAAAAGCCATAAATGAAATCGAAAGAAACCCAAAGTATTTCTTCTCCTATGCCAAATCAAAATCGAGAACAACGTCCAGTATTGGGCCCCTACTTAAACAAGATGGGTCCTACACAGATGACAACAAGGAAATGAGTGAGCTACTCAAGTCCCAATATGACTCAGTTTTTAGCAAGCCGCTAACCAGACTGAGAGTCGAAGATCAAAATGAATTTTTTATGAGAGAGCCACAAAATTTGATTAACACAAGCCTATCCGATGTTATCCTGACGCCAAATGACTTCGAACAGGCGATAAATGACATGCCCATGCACTCTGCCCCAGGGCCAGACTCATGGAACTCTGTGTTCATCAAGAACTGCAAGAAGCCCCTATCACGAGCCTTTTCCATCCTATGGAGAGGGAGCATGGACACGGGGGTCGTCCCACAGTTACTAAAAACAACAGACATAGCCCCACTCCACAAAGGGGGCAGTAAAGCAACAGCAAAGAACTACAGACCAATAGCACTAACATCCCATATCATAAAAATCTTTGAAAGGGTCCTAAGAAGCAAGATCACCACGCATCTAGAAACCCATCAGTTACACAACCCAGGGCAACATGGGTTTAGAACAGGTCGCTCCTGTCTGTCTCAACTATTGGACCACTACGACAAGGTCCTAAATGCACTAGAAGACAAAAAGAATGCAGATGTAATATATACAGACTTTGCAAAAGCCTTCGACAAGTGTGACCATGGCGTAATAGCGCACAAAATGCGTGCTAAAGGAATAACAGGAAAAGTCGGTCGATGGATCTATAATTTCCTCACTAACAGAACACAGAGAGTAGTCGTCAACAGAGTAAAGTCCGAGGCAGCTACGGTGAAAAGCTCTGTTCCACAAGGCACAGTACTCGCTCCCATCTTGTTCCTCATCCTTATATCCGACATAGACAAGGATGTCAGCCACAGCACCGTGTCTTCCTTTGCAGATGACACCCGAATCTGCATGACAGTGTCTTCCATTGCAGACACTGCAAAGCTCCAGGCAGACATCAACCAAATCTTTCAGTGGGCTGCAGAAAACAATATGAAGTTCAACGATGAGAAATTTCAATTACTCAGATATGGTAAACATGAGGAAATTAAATCTTCATCAGAGTACAAAACAAATTCTGGCCACAAAATAGAGCGAAACACCAACGTCAAAGACCTGGGAGTGATCATGTCGGAGGATCTCACCTTCAAGGACCATAACATTGTATCAATCGCATCTGCTAGAAAAATGACAGGATGGATAATGAGAACCTTCAAAACTAGGGAGGCCAAGCCCATGATGACACTCTTCAGGTCACTTGTTCTATCTAGGCTGGAATATTGCTGCACACTAACAGCACCTTTCAAGGCAGGTGAAATTGCCGACCTAGAAAATGTACAGAGAACTTTCACGGCGCGCATAACGGAGATAAAACACCTCAATTATTGGGAGCGCTTGAGGTTCCTAAACCTGTATTCCCTGGAACGCAGGAGGGAGAGATACATGATTATATACACCTGGAAAATCCTAGAGGGACTAGTACCGAACTTGCACACGAAAATCACCCACTACGAAAGCAAAAGACTTGGCAGACGATGCACCATCCCCCCAATGAAAAGCAGGGGTGTCACTAGCACGTTAAGAGACCATACAATAAGTGTCAGGGGCCCGAGACTGTTCAACTGCCTCCCAGCACACATAAGGGGGATTACCAACAGACCCCTGGCAGTCTTCAAGCTGGCACTGGACAAGCACCTAAAGTCAGTTCCGGATCAGCCGGGCTGTGGCTCGTATGTTGGTTTGCGTGCAGCCAGCAGCAACAGCCTGGTTGATCAGGCTCTGATCCACCAGGAGGCCTGGTCTCAGACCGGGCCGCGGGGGCGTTGACCCCCGGAACTCTCTCCAGGTAAACTCCAGGTAAACACCACACAATAAGCAAATTCTGTAAACTCAGCATTGTAATCCTTATAGAGAAAAAACTTTGAATTTGAATTTGAATAAATTTGCCTTGTTGTGGATCAGCGGGGGAGACTTCCCGCCGTCCCCAGCCACCCCCCGACACCACCCCAGCCACCCCCCGACACCACCCCAGCACCACCACAGCATTCGTACTTCGTAAGTGTCCAGTCCAACTTCTCTGCTACAAGCTTGTGATTGTGAATTGTGTTTTGATCTTTTAATTGCTATATCTTGTATCTGCCAAGCAATCATGACACCCAGTAGGCATACCAATGTTGCTCAAAATGGCAAGAAAATGTGTAAGCATTGAAGTCTTAGAATTAATGAAGGAAACATAGATATTAAACAAGACATCTTGTGCCATAATGAAGAGTTATTTTGTACACACAAAAAGAGGTAAACATAAGTTTGTGACTGGCCGACTTACTGAATGACTGATTGACTGACGTACTGAATGACTTACTGAATGACTGACTTACTGAACGACTTAATGAATGACTTGACTGACTTACTGAACGACTTGACTGACTGAATGACTTGACTTACTGGACGACTTGAATGACTGAACGACTTGACTGACTGAATGACTTGACTTACTGAATGACTTGACTTACTGAACGACTTGACTGACTTACTGAACGACTTGACTGACTTACTGAATGACTTGACTGACTGAACGACTTGACTAATTTACTGAATGACTTGACTGACTTACTGAATCACTTGACTTACTGAATGACCTGACTGACTTACTGAATGACTTGACTGGCTTACTTGAATTACTTGACTGACTTACTGAATCACTTGACTGACTTACTGAATCACTTGACTGACTTACTGAATTACTTGACTGACTTACTGAATCAATTGACTGAATTACTGAATCACTTGACTGATTTACTGAATCACTTGACTTACTGAATCACTTGACTTACTGAATCACTTGACTTACTGAATCAATTGACTGACTTACTGAATCACTTGACTGATTTACTAAATCACTTGACTGATTTACTGAATGACTTGACTGACTGAATGACTTAAAGTTAGACACTCCAGTACAACCATCAACTTCAGTACCAGAACCTCTACCATTCACCTCAGCCCAGTAGGACCACAGCTAGTAACGACTCAACTATCACAGTCATTTTTGATCATGAGAAGGCTTATGACACTACTTGGAGATATAACATAGCCCAATCTCACTTCATAGGCCTCTAGGGTAATCTACCATTTTTCCTTAAGAACTTCTTATCTCTGAGGTATCTCCGCGTACGAGTTAATAATTCGTTTTCCCACGATTTTGTCCAAGCTGAGAGTGTCCCTCTGAGATATATCCTTAGCACCACTCTTTTTATACTTGTTGTAAATGCCCAGGCATCTGTTCTTCCATCCAACATTTGGTGATAACGCTTATGTTGATGACTTGGCTATGGGTTGTGCAGGTGCTGTCGACTAGTAACAGCCTTTGTCCAGAATGACTCAAGAAATCGTAATGACACGATTGCGGGTTCAATCCCGGCCGGGGGTATGGATTGTCCAGAATGTTGTCAACCGTATTTTACATTGGGCCACTACTCATGGGTTTAAATTTTCTAGTGCTAATACACACCAAATTACTTTCAGCAGAGGTTCTGCCATCCCTGATACTCCATTACCTGGAGTTTACCTGGAGAGAGTCCCGGGGGTCAACGCCCCCGCGGCCCGGTCTCTGACCAGGCCTCCTGGTGGATCAGAGCCTGATCAACCAGGCTGTTGCTGCTGGCTGCACGCAAACCAACGTACGAGCCACAGCCCGGCTGATCAGGAACTGACTTTAGGTGCTTGTCCAGTGCCAGCTTGAAGACTGCCAGTGGTCTGTTGGTAATCCCCCTTATGTGTGCTGGGAGGCAGTTGAACAGTCTCGGGCCCCTGACACTTATTGTATGGTCTCTTAACGTGCTAGTGACACCCCTGCTTTTCATTGGGGGGATGGTGCATCGTCTGCCAAGTCTTTTGCTTTCGTAGTGAGTGATTTTCGTGTGCAAGTTCGGTACTAGTCCCTCTAGGATTTTCCAGGTGTATATAATCATGTATCTCTCCCTCCTGCGTTCCAGGGAATACAGGTTTAGGAACCTCAAGTGCTCCCAATAATTGAGGTGTTTTATCTCCGTTATGCGCGCCATGAAAGTTCTCTGTACATTTTCTAGGTCGGCAATTTCACCTGCCTTGAAAGGTGCCGTTAGTGTGCAGCAATATTCCAGCCTAGATAGAACAAGTGACCTGAAGAGTGTCATCATGGGCTTGGCCTCCCTAATTTTGAAGGTTCTCATTATCCATCCTGTCATTTTTCTAGCAGATGCGATTGATACAATGTTATGGTCCTTGAAGGTGAGATCCTCCGACATGATCACTCTCAGGTCTTTGACGTTGGTGTTTCGCTCTATTTTGTGGCCAGAATTTGTTTTGTACTCTGATGAAGATTTAATTTCCTCATGTTTACCATATCTGAGTAATTGAAATTTCTCATCGTTGAACTTCATATTGTTTTCTGCAGCCCACTGAAAGATTTGGTTGATGTCCGCCTGGAGCTTTGCAGTGTCTGCAATGGAAGACACTGTCATGCAGATTCGGGTGTCATCTGCAAAGGAAGACACGGTGCTGTGACTGACATCCTTGTCTATGTCGGATATGAGGATGAGGAACAAGATGGGAGCGAGTACTGTGCCTTGTGGAACAGAGCTTTTCACCGTAGCTGCCTCGGACTTTACTCTGTTGACGACTACTCTCTGTGTTCTGTTAGTGAGGAAATTATAGATCCATCGACCGACTTTTCCTGTTATTCCTTTAGCACGCATTTTGTGCGCTATTACGCCATGGTCACACTTGTCGAAGGCTTTTGCAAAGTCTGTATATATTACATCTGCATTCTTTTTGTCTTCTAGTGCATTTAGGACCTTGTCGTAGTGATCCAATAGTTGAGACAGACAGGAGCGACCTGTTCTAAACCCATGTTGCCCTGGGTTGTGTAACTGATGGGTTTCTAGATGGGTGGTGATCTTGCTTCTTAGGACCCTTTCAAAGATTTTTATGATATGGGATGTTAGTGCTATTGGTCTGTAGTTCTTTGCTGTTGCTTTACTGCCCCCTTTGTGGAGTGGGGCTATGTCTGTTGTTTTTAGTAACTGTGGGACGACCCCCGTGTCCATGCTCCCTCTCCGTAGGATGGAAAAGGCTCGTGATAGGGGCTTCTTGCAGTTCTTGATGAACACAGAGTTCCATGAGTCTGGCCCTGGGGCAGAGTGCATGGGCATGTCATTTATCGCCTGTTCGAAGTCATTTGGCGTCAGGATAACATCGGATAGGCTTGTGTTAATCAAATTTTGTGGCTCTCTCATAAAAAATTAATTTTGATCTTCGACTCTCAGTCTGGTTAGCGGCTTGCTAAAAACAGTCATATTGGGACTTGAGTAGCTCACTCATTTCCTTGCTGTCATCTGTGTAGGACCCATCTTGTTTAAGTAGGGGCCCAATACTGGACGTTGTTCTCGATTTTGATTTGGCATAGGAGAAGAAATACTTTGGGTTTCTTTCGATTTCATTTATGGCTTTTAGTTCTTCCCGCGATTCCTGACTCCTAAAGGATTCTTTTAGCTTAAGTTCGATGCTTGCACCTGTATGGCTCACGTATCCCTGAACGGGATACATTCAGGTTTCTTGGCCTTCTGTTTGATCGTCGGTTATCCTGGGAACTTCATATTTCCTCCCTGAAAGCAACTTGCTATATCCTGGAGAATACCTGGAGAGGGTTGTGGGGGTCAACACCCCTGCGGCCCGGTCTGTGACCAGGCCGGAAGACCCTCCTTAAAACTCTCACTTGTCTATCATGGGGGCGGATTGTGGAATTCTTGTTTGGCTGCATTCGGTCCTAATTTTATAGAAACTGGAGTATGGTGACTAGATATATTCAGCAGCCTCTCCTGCAAGTCTTTGTAAACTTGATCCCATCCATCATCAGACAATTCGTTTATGTCTAGGTGACAGGAAGGCAGCAACGAGTCATGGTATATGATGATGTGTCAGAGTGGGCGACTGTGATGAGTGGTGTTCCACAGGGGTCAGTCTTATTTCTGATGTATGTGAATGACATGACGGAAGGGATAGACTCAGAGGCGTCCCTGTTTGCAGACGATGTGTGTAGCTAATGAGGAGAATTCAATCGGATGAGGATCAGGCAGGACTACAAAGGGATCTGAACAGACTGCAAGCCTCGTCTAGCAACTGGCTTCATGAACAGCCTGGTTGATCAGACCCTGTTCCACCACGAGGCCTGGTCTCAGACCAGGCCTCGTGGTGGAACAGAGTCTGATAAACTCCAGGTAAACTCCAGTAAACTCCAGGAGTTGAACCACACCAAGTGCAAAGTCATAAAGATATGGGAAGGGGAAAGAAGACCGCAGACAAAGCACAGGTTAGGGGGCCAAAGCCTGCAAACCTCACTCAAGGAAAAGGATTTTGGGGTGAGTATAATACCACGCACATCCCCTGTGGTGCACATCAACCAAATAACTGCTGCAACATATGGGTGCCTGGTAAACCTATGAATAGCTTTCCAATACCTAAGTAAGGATACACAAATAATCCGCACATAAAAGAGAGAAGCTTACAACGACGTTTCGGTCCGACTTGGACCATTGACAAAGTCACACTAACCAGAAGTGGAGCAGGACGGCTATATATAGGCAGGAAGAGGTAGTGGTAGTAGTAGTAGTAGTAGTAGTACAAGAATGGTATATAATACCGACAAGATGAAATTAAGACACATGCGCAACACCCGGGCATCCCTATCGTAGACGTTTCGCCATCCAGCCAGCCACTGGATGGCGAAACATCCACAACAAAGACAACCAGACGCCGCACATGTGTCTTAATTTCATCAGTAGTTGTAGTAGTAGTAGTAGAAGAGGTAGTAGTAGTGATCATGGTAGAAGTGGGAAATAAGGAGGACGAGCCAGTCAAATACAAAGGAAGGGGAGCACTGCAAGAGAGCTAGGTGCCCACTGAGGGAGAGCAAGCGCACAGAGGTGCGTGAAAGGGGAAGTGGTGAAATAAATGAAGAAGGAACAGAAACACGAGACAGAAAAAAGAAAGACAACCCAGAAGAGAAAAGGAAAGAGGAAAGGGGAAGAGGGAGAAGAAGAAAAAGAAAAAGAAAAAAATGAGGAGTCAGGTTAAGTCACGGGTGTTCTGAAGTTTGGAGCATTTTAAAATGTAGTGGGAGACGAAGGCATCTACAGAGAAGAAGCCAGGGCTAAGGTTCATACAAGGAAAGTTGTGTATTAGAGAGGATTCTACTAGACTGCAACTGTTCGAGTTGGAAGTAGGGAAGACAGTTTTAGCAGAAGACCAGTCAATAGGATGGCTATGATCTCTGACGTGACAGAAAAGAGCATTGTTAGTGTCGGCAAGCCTAACACTATTTTTGTGCTCCCTAAGTCTGTCAGAAAGAGATCGACTAGTTTCTCCGAAGTATTGAAGAGGACAGGAGGAGCAAAAAATAGAGTAGACACCAGGAACACCTGTAGAGGGAGGAGAGGTATGAACGAGATTAGTGCGAAGAGTGTTAGTCTGGCGGAAGGTAAGCTTGACGTCTAAGGGAAGGAGAGAATTGTTGAGATTAGAATGACCGGAAATGTAGGGAAGGCAGAGGATAGAAGAGTTCCCAGGAGTAGAGAGTTTGGGAGAGAAGAAATTGCGTTTAGCACGTGAGAGGGCAGAGTCTATGAAATGGGAAGGGTAGCCAAGACGGGAAAACGAATTATGAAGAGTGGAAATTTCTGCTGGAAGGAACTGAGGATCAGAGATGCGGAGGGCATGGAGAAAGAGGGAGATAAGAACACTTTTCTTGACAGGGGAAGCATGATAGGAAAAGTAGTGAATGAACCTTAGCCCTGGCTTCGTCTCTGTAGATGCCTTCCTCTCCAACTACATTGTAAAATTCTCCAAACTTTAGAACACCCGTGACTTAACCTGACTCCTCATTTTTTCTTTTTCTTTTTCTTCTTCTCCCTCTTCCCCTTTCCTCTTTCCTTTTCTCCTCTGGGTTGTCTTTCTCTCTTCTGTCTCGTGTTTCTCTTCCTTCTTCATTTATTTCACCACTTCCCCTTTCACGCACCTCTGTGCGCTTGCTCTCCCCAGTGGGCACCTAGCTCTTTTGCAGTGCTCCCCTTCCTTTGTATTTGACTGGCTCGTCCTCCTTATTTCCCACTTCTACCACTACCACTACTACTACTACTACTACTATTACAACTACTGATTAAATTAAGACACATGTGCGGAGTCTGGTTGTCTTTGTTGTGGACGTTTCGCCATCCAGTGGCTGGCTGGATGGCGAAATGTCTATGATAGGGATGCCCGGGTGTTGCGCATGTGTCTTAATTTCATCTTGTCAGTATTATGTACCATTCTTGTACTACTACGACTACTACTACCACCACCTCTTCCTGCCTATATATAGCCGTCCTGCTCCACTTCTGGTTAGTGCGACTTTGTCAATGGTCCAAGTCGGACCGAAACGTCGTCGTAAGCTTCTCTCTTTTATGTGCGGGTTATCTGTGTATCGTTCCAGTCACGGTATTGTGCCTTTTTTGTTATTTATGGACCCTGCAGTTAAGCGTCATATTCTCTCCAACTTTTTTAATGTTCTTCCCTCTTTTAAACCCCTCTTTCGATCTTATGAGGCTGCTCTTATTACTACCAGGCGTCGTAAGAATCAGCTTTGCTTCCTACGTGACTGTCTTGCTGAACAAGTTCTGCCCCCTTCCTTCTCCCACTTCCTGAAAACCAACCCACTGGGCACTCCCTTTCCTGATCATGCCCATCTCCTACTTCAACAGCTCATTCTTTCTACTAAATCACAGGCTGAAGATGCCTTCTTTACTTTCCATCAACATCAACGTGCTCTCTTTGCGGCTCTACCACAGGATCTCTTTAACCTTCTCTCTACCATTGCCTTTGATACTGCTCGCCTGAATACACAAATTCATTCTTCCAAACTACAGAATAAACTTCAACATCTCATCTCAGCTAGCCCTTGGTCTAAATTCTCCCTCACCGACTGTGTTACTAACTTGTCTTCTATCTCACTCTCCCAGTATGAGCTTGAACTTCTTGGTTTTGGCCTTTCCTTTGCCACTTCGCCTACTCCTCGCGCTAGTATTTCCCTGATTAGCTCTTTTGATTTCTTTCGTCAATCTCGCTCCCGTAATCTTCCTGACTTGTCCACTTTTCGTGGCGCTCTCCTTCCTGCTCTTGTTAGTCTGTTTTCTAAGAATCACCACCTTCCACGCCGTTACCAACTTGCCCTTTCTTCTCTTAAATCCAACACTAACATTGTCATACTATCTTCTGACAAAGGTAATTCGGTAGTTATCCTTGATCGCGAGGATTACCTCCGTAAAGCTGATGTCTTGCTCTCTGACTCATGTACCTACACTCCTCTCGTTTCCAACCCTCTTGATCGCATCAAGAGAACTTTCAACAAAAAACTAAGGACTCTCTCCGACCTCTGTCCTCCTGACTTTGACCTTGTTCAACGGTTTCGTGTCATCTGTCCCTCTCTTCCCTATTTCTATGGCCTTCCCAAAAACTCATAAACCTGATATTCCTCTTCGTCCTATCATATTCTCTAGAGGTTCTGTCTCTTATTCTCTTGCTTCTTGGCTGGCTAAAACCCTCACTCCCTTTCTTGGTACGTTTTCTCCTGCCCACCTCCGTCACTCTCAAGACTTCATTGAACAGGTTCACTCTCTCCCAACCTATAAGATGCTTAGTCTTGACGTTGAGTCCCTCTTCACCAATGTCCCTCTTGATGATGTCCTTGATTTCCTTAGAGAGAAGGCCCATGAAGGGTTTCTTCATCTCCCTATACCTACTGACGTCTTTCTTGATCTTATCCGCTTCTGTGTGGACTCTAACTCCTTTTCCTTCCAAGGGAAATATTATTCTCAAACCTTCGGTGTCGCTATGGGCTCTCCTCTCTCTCCTGTCCTTGCTAATCTTTACATGGAATACTTCGAGACTGTTGTTCTTCCTACCCTCGATGTGCAACCTTCACTCTGGCTCCGCTATGTGGATGACATCTTTGCTCTGTGGCCTCATGACTCCAGTCTCTTCCAACCTTTTCTTGAAGCTCTTAATAATCTTTTCCCTTCCATTAAGTTTAAAGCTGAATGGGAATCTAATTCCTTGCTTCCTTTCCTTGATGTCCATGTCCACCGCTCAGATACAGGTTTTTCCTTTTCCGTTTACCGAAAACCTATGCACAGTGGCATGTACATTCACTACTTTTCCTATCATGCTTCCCCTGTCAAGAAAAGTGTTCTTATCTCCCTCTTTCTCCATACCCTCCGCATCTGTGATCCTCAGGTCCTTCCAGCAGAAATTTCCACTCTTCATAATTCGTTTTCCCATCTTGGCTACCCTTACCATTTCATAGACTCTGCCCTCTCACGTGCTAAACGCAATTTCTTCTCTCCCAAACTCTCTACTCCTGGGAACTCTTCTATCCTCTGCCTTTCCTACATTTCCGGTCTTTCTAATCTCAACAATTCTCTCCTTCCCTTAGACGTCAAGCTTACCTTCCGCCAGACTAACACTCTTCGCACTAATCTCGTTCATACCTCTCCTCCCTCTACAGATGTTCCTGGTGTCTACTCTATTTCTTGCTCCTCCTGTCCTCTTCAATACTTCGGAGAAACTGGTCGATCTCTTTTTGACAGACTTAGGGAGCACAAAAATAGTGTTAGGCTTGCCGACACTAACAATGCTCTTTTCTGTCACGTCAGAGATCATAGCCATCCTATTGACTGGTCTTCTGCTAAAACTGTCTTCCCTACTTCCAACTCGAACAGTCGCCGTCTAGTAGAATCCTCTCTAATACACAACTTTCCTTGTATGAACCTTAGCCCTGGCTTCGTCTGTGTAGATGCCTTCGTCTCCCACTACATTGTAAAATGCTCCAAACTTCAGAACACCCGTGACTTAACCTGAGTCCTCATTTTTTCTTTTTCTTTTTCTTCTTCTCCCTCTTCCCCTTTCCTCTTTCCTTTTCTCCTCTGGGTTGTCTTTCTCTCTTCTGTCTCGTTTTTCTGTTCCTTCTTCATTTATTTCACCACTTCCCCTTTCACGCACCTCTGTGTGCTTGTTCTCCCTCAGTGGGCACCTAGCTCTCTTGCAGTGCTCCCCTTCCTTTGTATTTGACTGGCTCGTCCTCCTTATTTCCCACTTCTACCACTACCACTACTACTACTACTACTACTATTACAACTACTGATTAAATTAAGACACATGTGCGGCGTCTGGTTGTCTTTGTTGTGGACGTTTCGCCATCCAGTGGCTGGCTGGATGGCGAAACGTCTACGAGAGGGATGCCCGGGTGTTGCGCATGTCTTAATTTCATCTTGTCGGTATTATATACCATTCTTGTACTACTACTACTACTACTATTACCACCACCTCTTCCTGCTTATATATAGCCGTCCTGTTCCACTTCTGGTTAGTGTGACTTTGTCAATGGTCCAAGTCGGACCGAAACGTCGTCGTAAGCTTCTCTCTTTTATGTGTGGGTTATTTGTGTATCGTTCCAGTCACGGTATTGTGCCCTTTTTTTTTTTTTGTTACCTAAGTAAGGATTCATTCAAGACTTTGTACACTGTGTATGCCAGGATCATATTGGAGTATGCAGCACAAGTTTGGAACCCACACTTGGTCAAGCACATCAAGAAATTATAGAAAGTGCGAGGGTTTGCATCTAGACTATCCCCAGAGCTAAAGGGCATGTCCTATGAGGAGAGGTTAAGGGAAATCAACCTGACGACACTGGAGGACAAGGGGAACATGATAACAATGTATACAATACTGAGAGAAATTGACAAGGTAGACAGAGACAGGTTGTTTCGAGGATGGGACACAGCAACAAAGGGTCACAATTGGAAGTAGAAAAGACTCATGAATCACAGGTATGCGATGAAGCATTTTTTTTTCAGTCATAGAGTTGTCAGGACGTGGAATAGCCTGGCGAGTGATGTAGTGGAGGCAGGGTCAATACATAGCTTTAAGATGGGGTATGATAAAGCTCTTGGCACAGTGAGAGAGTGGACCTAGTAGTGACTAGAGCCAATATCCATTCTTAATAATTTTGTGTGTGTGGTTTTGAGATTTCTGGTGAATTTTTTTAAGGACAATGAATGGTTGTTGTACCCAGACCCAGATAGACTGGGATAAGGGTATACCCCTTATTTTATTTGCCGTGCGGGAAAGCACTCTGGAATCATCGACCCACTGGCTAGATGAAAATGGTGATTGTGGCATGCAAAGAGTATGTAACCTTTATTTGGTGCATGTACAGACCCGCACTGAAAGGCTATCTCCCCCAACCAGCGAACCAGGTGCTAAGAGTTAACGATGGGGCCCCATTGCTCAATCAGTACCCAAGTTCCAGCCATCAATCTTGATGATGGACTGAACACATCGACTCCAGGTTGAGGGACTGATTACCTCATTCTCCTCCTCTCCTTACGCCTTCCTCTTTGTATTGGACTGATGAAGCCACTGTGTGGCGAAACGTTTCCTGAATAAAGATTCCCATATGCTGCATAAGTGTCTCAATCTTCAACATGTCGGTTTTTCAAACCATTCATCACAACTGTCAGACACTGCAACATCATGGGATCTTGTTACAAAGAATTCTTCAACACTTGTTCAACCTTTGGACGAAGACCTACTTCGACTAGTGGATGGTACCACTATGACCCCGCCTCCACCTGCTTCACGTCACCTCACTACAGTATATAAGCCACGTCTACGGCCCTATGCTGTACATTCTACAAGATTGATGGACTGAACACATCGACTCCAGGTTGAGGGACTGATTACCTCATTCTCCTCCTCTCCTTACGCCTTCCTCTTTGTATTGGACTGATGAAGCCACTGTGTGGCGAAACGTTTCCTGAATAAAGATTCCCATATGCTGCATAAGTGTCTCAATCTTCAACATGTCGGTTTTTCAAACCATTCATCATATCTGTATCTGTTGGTTTGGAGTGGAGGCCATCGACTGTGGTTCCACTCCAGGAATGACTGAATTTGGTGTACGACTTCTGCCATTTCCTGCCAGTTTTTTTTCCTTCCTGGCACTAAAAAACCTCTCCCTCTTGAGTGGCTGTGGCTACCCAGGTTTTCCCATGGCCTGGATGTTTTGTATCTTTTTGTCCCCTTTAGATGGTATGCCTGGCAATTTAAGTTATAGCACAGTCTTTCCTGTACTGAAGAGGTACACAGTTCAGGGTGTATATAGTGTACATACTTCTGTTCTTACTTGGTGAAGGATACTATAAGTCAAAAGTTTTTCTGCTGTGTTTATTTTACTCCCTCTACACCCAGAGTAACAGGCCTTTGGATTCCTGGGTTGTAATATGGGGGCCTGTCTAGGATCTGGAGCTGGACTTAGAGCAAGAGTTGAGCCTAGGGTGATGCTGGAAGCAGGAACATTGTGTAGCTTGCTGTCTGGCATTGCATTAGCTTTGCCAATGCTTCACAAACTTTGCATGTCAATTGCCTTGCTATTGTCAGCCTTGCTATGTATGATCGTTGACAGCTCACTACTAGCTTGTTCGATGTGTTCGCTTCGCTACGATCAATCTTGTTGTTGTGTGAAGACTCTGCAGTCAGCTTTGCTATTGGGTATTCACCTTCATAGTGTATGTGCATATTCTGCAGTCGTATTGTGCATAGCTAAGCATGTCTTGCAAATAACGTATTACGTTGGGGTACAAGTATTCTGCAGTCATACTGTGCATAGCTAAGCGTGTCTTGCAAATAACATATTATGTTGGGGTACGGGTATTCTGCATTCGTACTGTGCATAGCAAATAACTTATACATTGGGGTATGCCACCTAGACGAGTCAGACGTCTGGTGTCGGCATATAAGTTAGTAAACTTGCCTAAATTTTCCCTACAGCATTGTTGGCAAATTGCTCGTTCCACTGGCATTGATTACACACTCTCACAGCTGCACACCTTCATATTCTTATAAGTTTACCTGGAGTTTACCTGGAGAGAGTTTCGGGGGTCAACGCCCCCGCGGCCCGGTCTGTGACCAGGCCTCCTGGTGGATCAGCCCCTGATCAACCAGGCTGTTGCTCCTGGCTGCACGCAAACCAACGTACGAGCCACAGCCCGGCTGATCAGGAACTGACTTTAGGTGCTTGTCCAGTGCCAGCTTGAAGACTGCCAGGGGTCTGTTGGTAATCCCCCTTATGTGTGCTGGGAGGCAGTTGAACAGTCTCGGGCCCCTGACACTTATTGTATGGTCTCTTAACGTGCTAGTGACACCCCTGCTTTTCATTGGGGGGATGGTGCATCGTCTGCCAAGTCTTTTGCTTTCGTAGTGAGTGATTTTCGTGTGCAAGTTCGGTACTAGTCCCTCTAGGATTTTCCAGGTGTATATAATCATGTATCTCTCCCTCCTGCGTTCCAGGGAATACAGGTTTAGAAACCTCAAGCGCTCCCAGTAATTGAGGTGTTTTATCTCCGTTATGCGCGCCGTGAAAGTTCTCTGTACATTTTCTAGGTCGGCAATTTCACCTGCCTTGAAAGGTGCTGTTAGAGTGCAGCAATATTCCAGCCTAGATAGAACAAGTGACCTGAAGAGTGTCATCATGGGCTTGGCCTCCCTAGTTTTGAAGGTTCTCATTATCCATCCTGTCATTTTTCTAGCAGATGCGATTGATACAATGTTATGGTCCTTGAAGGTGAGATCCTCCGACATAATCACTCCCAGGTCTTTGACGTTGGTGTTTCGCTCTATTTTGTGGCCAGAATTTGTTTTGTACTCTGATGAAGATTTAATTTCCTCATGTTTACCATATCTGAGTAATTGAAATTTTTCATCGTTGAACTTCATATTGTTTTCCGCAGCCCACTGAAAGATTTGGTTGATGTCCGCCTGGAGCCTTGCAGTGTCTGCAATGGAAGACACTGTCATGCAGATTCGGGTGTCATCTGCAAAGGAAGACACGGTGCTGTGGCTGACATCCTTGTCTATGTCGGATATGAGGATGAGGAACAAGATGGGAGCTAGTACTGTGCCTTGTGGAACAGAGCTTTTCACCGTAGCTGCCTCGGACTTTACTCTGTTGACGACTACTCTCTGTGTTCTGTTAGTGAGGAAATTATAGATCCATCGACCGACTTTTCCTGTTATTCCTTTAGCACGCATTTTGTGCGCTATTACGCCATGATCACACTTGTCGAAGGCTTTTGCAAAGTCTGTATATATTACATCTGCATTCTTTTTGTCTTCTAGTGCATTTAGGACCTTGTCGTAGTGATCCAATAGTTGAGACAGACAGGAGCGACCTGTTCTAAACCCATGTTGCCCTGGGTTGTGTAACTGATGGGTTTCTAGATGGGTGGTGATCTTGCTTCTTAGGACCCTTTCAAAGATTTTTATGATATGGGATGTTAGTGCTATTGGTCTGTAGTTCTTTGCTATTGCTTTACTGCCCCCTTTGTGGAGTGGGGCTATGTCTGTATCAAACTTTGGGAAGAAGAGATGGCACATCAGACTCCTCCCTCTACAGGAGTCAGGAATAAAACCCCGATGTTCTCGCAGGAGAAAAATGATACATCAATGGAGCAAAATCGTCAGTCTCGTGCAACAGGGTTGTCTGAAAGCGAATCAGCTCCATTGGCACATGAGTTGGCGAAAATCAATCTTGAGCAGACTAGGGAACAGAGGTCATATGCCTAGGAAGAGTTTGATAGGGAAAAAGAAAGAAGGCAGTTTTCGCAAGTTGTAAATGACTTTAGTTTACAGAAAGCAGTACAGCTTGTTCCCTGCTTCAGTGAGGCAGAGCCAGAACAATTTTTCTGAACTTTCGAAAATCAGGCTCGAGCCTTGTGGTGGCCGGAACAGCATTGGGCGTCATTGGTTCACACAACGTTGTTTGGTAGGGCACAAGAATTTACGTCAGTGTTAAATGACACTGATTTTTCCGATTATAAAGTGGTGAAGACCACAGTTCTGGGAGCATATTCATGTATCCCAGCTAAGTATAGGAAGTCATTCAAGTTAGGCAGACGACAGCTTGGTCAACCCCTGGTTGATTTTGTGCGACATCACACCAAAGCTTTTACAAACTGGTATAAACCAAGTGGTGTTGCTACCTTCGATGATCTTGTGCAGCTTGTCCTAGTTGACAATCTGCTAGAGTCTGTGGGGCCAAAGGTTAGAGTTTGCAGGATAATGACTTAAGATGGCTGATACCTACGAAACTAACCGCTCCTTGTCCAAGTGGTCCCAGCTCTCTTTTCAACAGCATGGCATGGGCAAAGATCGTCGACCTTGGAGGATGAAGTACCAGCTGGAGGGAGAACGTCTACGTCAGCCAACTAAGTCACCTGGTGAGCCACGCTACTAAACTTAAGGTCCACCTGGTGAGACACAAACCACTCAACATGGTGCAACTCGACAACAGTATCCAGAGTGACACCAGCCAGAGCGACACCAGTTGCAATGTCAGCAGGGAGTTAAGGGCAAGCCTGTCATCTGCTTCCTCTGTAATAAAGTAGGTCACATCCATCCCAACTACCCCCACAAACCCCAACCCATAGGAAAAATCTATAGTGTCCCTAGTAACATGTCCCTGAAAGATGTGGAAATTTGTCTGGACAGCCTCTATGTGAGTTGTCTACCCTAGCAAGCTCTGTTGACACCGAGCCCTGAGGCTGGTACCTCAGTCTCACAAGTGGCTTATAGGACAGATTTCTATAAATGACTGATGTTGCAAGAAATCTCGCCTGCATGCACGTTGGAGAATATATCCTGGTCTTCAACCTCCCTAAGCTTTAGCCCCTTTGGACTTTCCCTCAGAACAACGTGCAACTGGGAGCCTTAATTCCTTCAATATTCAGTCGGTATTAGTGACCTGCCTGCACCTCAGAAATTCCTGTTTCCAAGGGGGAGAGTAACCCCTAGTACAACTATGCAGGAAGTGACACTAGCTTCTAAGCTTAACAATGAGGAGATGCCTGCACGTACGGATCATTGGCCGTCTGGCTGCACAAAGACACACAGTTCAACTCACTCACAAATTCCCCCCAGAAACTGGCCAGAATACTGAGAAAGGGAGGTCTTGTCTTACTGTATGGGCCTGACAGAGGAGGTCATCTACGGTACTTTGAGGTGCCTCCACCAGATTTCTCCAGGGCCTAGTATGTGTAGACATGTGGGGCGCCGCCCTGATGTTCCCGGCAGTGTGCCTCGTTTGGAGTTTTGACAAAGAAGGAAGCACTACAGTCTCAAAACCCCATGCCTCGATGTTCAAACTTGGGCTGCCAGTTTTCCCTAGCTAACATAACCTAGGGTCTGCCTATATTACTGGCCTATTACTACTTATGTTAAGGTTTTAGGTCTACATTATTATTATCTACAGTTGCCTCAATAGTCCTAATATTAGTTCAATAACAGTTTAAACTACCTACCTCTTCCTTGAAGGGTAAATCTATAAATTAAAATGTACCTTCTAACCACCTCAGCCAACCCGGGTGTATGTGTGTGTTTTGGGTGGATGTAAGGGCCTCCCAACTCAGCCGTTCCATCTGTGACATGTTGGGAACTTTGTATGACGTATCTGCCCTGTGGAACTTTTTAGGACCGAATAAGTTTCCACATCCTCCCGCCGGCAAAGGTAGGCAACAAGTCTAAATCAAGTTCACCTTCTGCAAGCCCCCACAGTGGACCCTAGACACGAGTGCCGTCCGGCCACTCTCGTTGAGCAGACTCTGGTCTAACTTCAACCATCCAGTTTTCACCACATGTACTTCTGGGGGTGTAAACTTGTTGGTTCCGGTGGTCTTAGCACCCTTCCCTTTAACTTTAACATCTTTCATATGTCTAGCCTTGACGGAGTGGCTCCGTACTTTCCCACCCAGTGGCCCACATGCCCTGGTAGCCTTTCCTTCCACTGATACGAGGTTCCCTGGATTTAATAGCAACCTATCTCCTTCTTTGAGTACTCCATAAAAGTGTTTTCCTAAGGTGGCTGAGTGTTCGTCACTCCCTACCTTGTGCAACTTCCCTGGTGGTTCATCCTGTATACTGGTACTCATTATCACTACTCCCCCAGCTATCATGGGAACACATTCTTCCCTCTCTGGCATGGTGGGGAATTCAGGTGGAATCCTGCCACCTATCATGTATCCTACTGGGAATCTGTATAAACCAATTCCTTCCCTAAAAGTCCATCATGTAGAGAGGAAGTCATCTATCTGATTGGCTCCCACCAGGATACCTACATTTCTGACTGTGTCAGTGGTAATTCCCTGGTCTGCCAGCTCCACGCCAAGGCCTTTCAATTGCTTGGCTGCTGAAGCAAGACCTCTTGCTGTAATTGCCGAGGGTAACGTCTCTACCACCAAGGCTGTAATGTCTCTGCTATGTCCACCTAATATAGCTGAGACATCCACATCATAAGATTTGGGTGGGACCTGACTTATAACTCCTCCCAACGTCATTCTAAACTTTCTGGTGGTCTTCAACTTTAATTTGACCACCAACTTCTTTGTTATCAAGGATACTTGTGCTCCAGAGTCAAAGAATAATCGGGTTGTTTCGGACCTGTGCCAATTCACAACCTCTGCCATGACTGTACGTAGGGCTGCACCTCTGTGATTCTCACTCGGATTAGAGACTTCACTACCACTAATCACGCTGGCTACCATTTCAGGCTCGGACTCACTTTCTATCTCTACCTGAGAGATATCCCTATTAGCCTGGGGTTCCCTTAAATTATTGGGACATAGTGCAGTATCGTGCCTACCTCTGTAACAGCCTCGACACTCACTGAGCTGGGTGTCACAGTCTATGGCAAAGTGTTCCCCACAACATTTGAAGCAGAATCTCAACTTTTTTAGCCTCCGTTGCCTACTGCTCAGTGTTGTATACTCAGAGCAACTAGTGCTGGTGTGTTCACTTTTGCAGAACACACATATTGTGGCATGAGTGCCTCTGAGGTTCTGCTTAGAAGTTCTTGCCTTAGACACTTCTTTACTATAGTACACTCCAATGTTAGTCATATGAGCTTTAGATTGCTCTCCTGAAATCTTTGAGTAACTATTTGTGTTTTTATGTGATGATGGTGGTGACTTTTCTCTCTCACCTGTACTCAAATGAGAACAAGGTCTCCCAACCCCTCAACTATCTGTTGTACCGTAAACTGGTTTGTCCGATATTTTAAGTGTAACTCATGCACTGTAGTGCCAGCCAGTTTCCTCTGAATCACCTGATTGATGAACCATTCTGACTTACCCCAATCATGCAAATCTTTGAGGCTATTTGTCAAACTCATGACTTCGATTCGGAACTTCTCTAGGCTCTGACGGTCATTGTGACAAGCCTCCTGGTCCAACAATTGATAAAGTATAGCTACCTTTATCTCCTCAGTGTTGCCGAACATGTCCTTTAATTGGTCCTTCGAATGTTGGTAATTAGTGTCAGTGGTTTGGAAATGCCAGACCAAGTCTAAGGCTTGAGCTGTGAATGTAAATACTGTAATTTGACAGCATCTGACAAATCATCTCTGTCATCTGTCTGGGCTTTAAATTGATCCCAGAAAGCAATATACTCTGTTAAGGTTCCGTCGAACATTGGTAAATTCAATTGGGGCAATCTGGGCAACACATTAACTGGCCACCTAGGAATTACTGAAACATTATATAGAATCACAAAAGAATTCTATTGGCCAACATTAAGGCAGGATGTGAAGAATCATATCCGACGTTGCCGAGAATGTCAGCAAGTAGGGAAACCTGGACATCCCTTTAAACCTGCACCTCTCCAGCTTATACCTGCTGATGGAGAATCTTTTGCAGAATTAATTGTAGATTGTGTAGGTCTACTACCTAAGTCAAAGTCTGGAAATCAGTATTTATTTACCATTATGGATAGAGTAACTAGATATCCATAAGCAATTCCCATGCGCAGTATTAATACAAAAGCTATTCTCAAGGCTTTAACCACATTTATTTCTTGTTTTGGCATTCCTAAATCCATTCAAAGTGATCAAGATACTAACTTCACTGCCAAAGCATTTAGGGAAACATTAACTAGGTTAGGGATAATCCACAACATATCCACTGCCTATCACCATCAGTCCCAAGGTGCCTTGGAAAGATTCCATCAGATGTTAAAAACCATGATGAGAACTTTTTGCATGCATTTTCCTACAGACTGGGATGAATCACTACCATTGCTGCTGTTTTCAATAAGGGAAACTGTGCAGGAGTCCATTTGAGCTGATCTTTGGGCACAATGTATGAGGTCCTCTTCGGGTGCTCAAAGAAGGATGGATGGGAGAAGACATTAGCTCAACCCATCTTCAAGTTTGCAGGTGGCACATCAGTTAGCCAAGGCTAACCTAAGGGCAGCTCAAAACAAGATGAAACATAGGTATGACAGAAATGCACAGTTCCACTCCTTCCATCCAGGAGACAAGGTGAAGGTACAGGAACCTGTATCTGGCCACACCTTGAAAGCTAGATTTACAGGACCTATGCAAATTGTAAGTAAATTATTTGATGTAAATTATGTGGTATCTCCCTTTGATAAGACCTCAAAAATTAAAAGTTACCACATTAATCAATTAAAATCTTTTCATACACCAGATAAAGTCCCAGTAATGACTCTGTCCTCTATCTCTGAGGACGACTCTGATTCTGCACTCTAGTTCTGAAATTAATGTAAAGCTTCCAAACTCTGTCCTCCTCAAGGACCCTAGCCCTTTAATGGTTGGGTTATCTGAAACTCAAACAAGAAGTCCAACTACGCTTCTACAGTCATACCCTGATATTTTTTCGGTTGTGCCAAAAAAATATACGTCAGGTTATCATGATATAGATGTGGAAACTCTAAACCTATTAAACTCTCCCCCTACAGATCTAATCCTGAAAAGCAGAAGCTACTTCAGCAGGAGGTAGAATTTCTGTTAGAGCATGGGTTAGTGGAAGAGTCATCTAGTCCATGGGCTTCACCGTGCAACCTTGTTAAAAAAGCTGGAGGTTTTCGAATGTGTACAGACTACTGTAAGGTGAATGAGGTCACAATCACTGATGCTTACCCTCTTCCTCGTCTGGATGACGTAATCGACTTTGTGGGTAAGGCTACCTTTGTGTCCAAGGTTACTATCAGGTACCGTTAACAGATAAGGCGTAATTCCAGGTCATTATCAATATACAGTTATTCCCTTCGGAATGGGAAACTTCCCCTCTTCATTCCAGAAACTTATCCATTAGGTTTTTAAAGTTCTTGAAGGCACTGCAGCCTATTTAGATATCATAGTGTTGTCTGATACTTGGGATCAACACTTATTTAGGCTTAAGGCTCTCTTTGAGACCTTTCAGAGTTCTCATTTAACTGACAATTTATCTAAGTCTTCCTTTGGCCAGGCCACTGTTACTTTTCTCGTCCATGAAGTAGGTAGTGGCAAAGTTGCTCCTAAATTTGCTGAAGTTCTTACCCAATTCCTCATAATAGGAAATCTCTTCAACGTTTCCTAGGCATGATAGGGTTTTACAGAAAATTTTGCAACATTTTTTTTTCAGATATTGTAGCCCCCTTTACCTCTCTTACCAATCACAAAGCTCCCTTTAATTGGACCCCAGAATGTCAAAATGCTTTTATTGTGTACTGCACCCATTCTTTTGTCTCCAGACTTCTCCAAACCTTTCTCATTACAGGTTGATGCTTCTGAGTCTGGGGTTGGTGCAGTACTGTTGCAGAACGGGGGACGGCGGGTTGCAGCCTGTGGCATTCTTCTAAGCGAAGGTCCAGCCACACCAGAGGGCTTACTCTATTGAAAAGAAGCCCTCGTGCTGGTACTGGCTTTGGAGCACTTCGATGTTTACGTGGGCCAGACTTCGCAGGTGGTCACTGTCTATAGTGACCACAACCCCCTAGTATATCTCCAAGCCCCAAGCCATGAAGAACCACAATACGAGGCTCATGAGATGGAGTCTATGACTGCAACCCTATTCTCTCAGAATATTACACATTGCCGGCAAAGAAAATAAGTTGGCAGATACATTATTATAATAAAAAAAGAAGCGCTAAGCCACAAGGACTATACAGCCCGGCAGATACATTGTCAAGAGTATTTTAGGTTAGGATGTGTTGGGGACCTGTGGTGACCGGTTTAAATTCTTTTTTTTTTTGTCCCTTGTATGTTTTTTTTTAGAGAGGGGGTGTGGGATACCATCCTCCTGCACCTTGGACCTACGTTAGCCCTACTGTCTGCTGTCTCACTCTAAGTTTAAGGTTTGGCTTTTTGTTACGAATAAACCTGAGCTCTAAGAGTTGGATGGTTGAGAGGAAAGGCGGTCCCATTATATGGTGCCATGGTGGCACAGTTACCAATGTGAGGTGGGAGCCTATTCCTGAGCCCTCTCAGGATGGGGGTGTGGCATGCAAAGAGTACGTAACCTTCATTCAGCGCATGTACGCACCCTCATTGAAAGACTATCTCCCCAACCAGCAAACCAGGTGCTAAGGTTTAACAATGTGGCCCCATCATTCAATCAATACCCAGGTTCCAGCCAATAAGAAGATAGTTTTGGCAATCACTGAGGTGTTGTGGGTACCACACACCTGTCTACCCTTGTCATTCCCATTCTAAGGCTGGTTGAAGCACGGTCTACTCTTTAGTGGCTTCTATTCTGCCTTGCTTACTGTGGAGTGCACTAATACCTATTGTTGTACATAGTGTATATAGTGTACATACTTCTGTTCATACTTGAAGGATAATGATACAAGTCAAAAGTTTTTCTGCTCTGTTTATTTTGCTCCCTTTACACCCAGGGTAACAGGCCTTTGGATTCCTGGGTTGTAATAGTGATGCTTCCCTCTCAGAGCTTTTGCTCAGTTTCAGGGACTGGCTAACATGAGGTGGATGGTACCAGTGAACCAGCCTGCCAGTCTGACCAGGACTGTGGGACTGTGAGGTGGTGCTACATACTCTGGAGGCTAGAGAGATGTTGATATTGGAGCCGATTCTTGGGAATCCTGTAACATCAAGGAACAGTGAATGGTACCTGGCAGTGGATAAGGTTTCCAATGAAAATAAAATCTACACACCCAATCAGAAAACTACTGAATTTAATTTTCACAAACGGGTTAAATGGTTAAAATCTTATTCAGCAATTACAGACTGATGTTGCAGTGAATGGTGAAAATTAGACACATGTGCAACATTTGGGTATGTTTATTGTAGACATTTCGTCATCCAGCGGCTTTATCAATACAAATTCAAGGACATAACTGGAAGATAAGAACTATACACAAAAGATGATATGATCAGTCCCTCAACCTTGGAATTGGTGTGAAGAGCATGACTACGGTGATCTTCACACCAATCCCAAGGCTGAGGGACTGATTACCTCATTTTTTGTACATAGTCATGGGGATGCGCTAAACCCGTAGGATTATACAACGCATGTGGGGGGGGATGGAAGGTATTCAGGCTCAATCCAGGGAACTGGAGCACAGATCCATCTCCCTACATCATGAGCCCCTCACCAGCGTCAAGGAACCTTCCTTGAGGGGTATCTTCCAGTTATGCCAATGAATTTGTATTGATTAAGGAAGTAAATTTATTCAGGTATACACAAATACAGTTACATAGAATTATCATACATAGCAGCATATGTGTAGAGAACCTAGGATAACCCAAAAAAGTCAGACAGTGACTTATTTCCATTGGGGTCCTCTCGATAGCAGAAAGTCTACAAAAAAGATACCCAGGTGTTGCACAGTGTCCAATTTTCATCTTCTCCATATTGCATACCATTCATGTTGACAGTGAATGGTAAAGTACATCACTTAGAAAAATATACGTATTTTTTTTATTTTGCTAAGAAAAGAGTTGGACAGTTGGCTCAGTCACTGTGGATTTTTTAAGTTTTGTGTGGCACTGTTAGAAAAGACGGCATGAATCCCCATGGGCTATACAGCACTGCAGGGCAGGAATGAAGCGAGGGTATCAGGTGGCAAAAGGAAGATGGATGAGCAACAGGTTATGGAGAACAGCAGGACAGTGGATGGTGAAAGGGTAGACGGCAGCAAGAGATTGAGGTAGAAAGGGCTGTGGGGAGTGCGAAAGGTAACATCATCAGAGTTTGTGGAGTAAATCAATCGTTGTCAAGAAGTCAATGAGAGAGTCAGGATTAAAGAAAGGTCCATCAGCAAGAAGGGAAGGTAAAGAGAGAGTAGTAGAGCGGAGACGACGTTGGAGGTAAATTCTACGTGCTCGTTGATAGAGAGGGCATTCTAACAGAATGTGGCTAATCAATACTGGAACTTGACACTGCTCACAGAGAGGAACAGGGCGCCTCTGCATGAGATACCCATGAGTAAGATGAGTGTGGCCAATGCGAAGGCTGGAGAGAGTAGTCTCCCAACCTCGGCACTGATGACAAGATGGCCAGTAACCTATGCTCAGTTTAATAGAATGAAGTTTGTTACCGAGTAGAGTTGACCAATGTTGTTGCCAACTGGTGTTAAGGTGGGTAGCTATTACAGTGAAATAGTCTGGAAATGGAACACCTCTATATGAAATTGGTAGGTCATATACTGTGGACCACGCAGCAGTGTCTGCCTGTTCATTGCCCTGTACATCAACATGACCAGGGACCCAACAAGAAACAATATCTTATGTTTGGTAGAGATACGGTGTAGCCAAAGTTGGATACGGAAAACTAGGGGCTGAGGTGTATCAAATTTCCGTATAGCCTGTAGAGCACTAAGAGAGTCTGAGACAACCACAAATGGTGACACAGGCATAGATGCGATACAAATAAGTGCTACAAGAATGGCATACAATTCGTCAGTAAAAATGCTAGCCAAAGACAGTAAATGCCCTTGCACGATGCTGTCCAGAAACACTGCTGCGAATCTGACGCCATCAGAAGACTTAGACCCATCTGTGTACACCGATGGCATGAGAATGAGAGTCGAAGCAGTCAAGAAAAAGAGAGCAGGAAACCACTGTACGCAGTTGGCCTTTCGAGAAAGGGAGTGAGAAAGAACAGACTCAAACAGCTGTAGTGGCCCAGTGGCCTGGTGGCTAAAGCTCCCGCTTCACACACGGAGGGCCCGGGTTCGATTCCCGGCGGGTGGAAACATTTCGACACGTTTCCTTACACTATTGTCCTGTTCACCTAGCAGCGAATAGGTACCTGGGTGTTAGTCGACTGGTGTGGGTCGCATCCTGGGGGACAAGATTGAGGACCCCAATGGAAATAAGTTAGACAGTCCTCGATGACGCACTGACTTTCTTGGGTTATCCTGGGTGGCTAACCCTCCGGGGTTAAAAATCCGAACGAAATCTTATTTTATCTTATCTTATCTAACTTCTCATGGGGGTAGGGAAAAGTGAGATGCTACATGAACATATACAAGTGGTAACTGAAGGGAAGACAAGAGCAAATGTAGGCTATTGGGCCGTGCAGACGTGCTGCGCAGTAGCTCCTGATTGATTTGGCTTTTGCGCAGTGTTGACGTGTACTTGGCTCTGTGAAGACGTGTTTGCGCGCTCTTTAGAATTGAAGCAAGATGCCCTCCATCGAGCAACTTTACCAACAGCTGAAGGAAGAATTGAGGTTGGCGAATATGGAAATTCGGCGACTGACCGAGGAAAACAAAAAGATTCGTAGTAGTCCTCCTGTTTTAAGTCCTCAGGTCAAGAAGGGAAACTGGTCAATGGCTGGACAGCAGGGAAAGAAGTTGACGATCAAGAAGACAAATGGAAAGGTAGAAACGATGAAGAAGAAAGAGACTGCCATGGAAACTGTTGTGGAAACATCTAATACATTCTCAGTGCTACCCGACGAATGTGAGTCGACTACTGGGAACGTCATGACGAACGACACCAAGGGAGGTACGAATATTGTTGTTGTTGGGGATAGCCAAGTTAGGTAAATGGATAGGGCGTTCTGCTTGAAGGACAGGAGTAGGAGACAGAGAGTTTGCTTTCCTGGGGCTGGGATGGAGGATATTGTTAGCCGTCTGGATGACATCATGAGAGGTAATGGGAGCAATCCTATTATCTGTCTCAGTGCTGGAGACAACGATGTTGGCAGATGTAGGAGTGAAGACCTGATTAGCAGGAATAGGTCAGCAATAGAAATAATTAGGAGTAAGGGTGGGAACCCTCTCATATGTGGTATTTTGCCAAGGAGGGGGGTTGGAAATGAATGGTTGTCCAGGGCAATTGGTGTCAATTGCTGGCTGGACAAATACTGTAAGGAAAATGCGGTAACATTCGTTAACAACTGGGACCTCTTCTATGGCAGAAATGACATGTATGCAAGGGATGGGGTTCACTTATCTAGGTGTGGGGTGGGAGCACTGGCAACTGCAGTGGAGGGAGCAGTTAGGACTTTAAACTAGGAATAGTTAGTGGTATGGGTTTTGGCAGGAAAACAGTGAAGTCCCAGTGTAGAAATATTACGAGTTCTAGGGGAACTAGTAATAATAAAAACGAGGTAGATATTGAAAAGCCAGGGACCTTTGGTGATAAGGACAGTAATAGGTTTAGTAGAAAAATAGAAATGAGCAGGAAGGGTAAAGAGAAAGGAGAGTCTTTCAATGTTTATTATGCTAATTGCTGTAGTGCTAGGAATAAGATGGACAAGTTGAGATTAGTTGCTAGTGCAGGTAACATTGATGTATTTGCCTTAACTGAGACGTGGTTTAATTCAAAAAGTCGGGACATACCTGCGGAATGTCATATTCAGGGTTTTAAATTGTTCCAAGAAGATAGAAGTATTGGGAAGGGGGGTGGGGTGGCATTGTATGTCCGAGATCGCTTGAACTGTTGCATAAAAACGGGTATTAAGTCTGAAGTAACACATACAGAGTCTGTTTGGATAGAATTTTCAGAGGGGAATGAAAAACTGATTTTAGGAGTGATATACCGTCCCCCAAACTTAGATAGGGACCAAGGGAAACTACTATGGGAGGAAATTGTTAAGGCCACAAGGCACGATAATGTAGTAATTCTAGGAGACTTTAACTTTAGTCATGTTGATTGGAAATTCTTGACTGGGAATTTAGAATCATACAACTTCTTAGAAGTATTTCAGGATTGTTTTTTGAAGCAGTTTGTGACAGAACCTACAAGGGGAAATAACCTGCTTGACTTAGTTATGGCAAACAATGAATCCCTTGTTAATAATTTAGAAATTTCAGAGGAACTGGGTGCTAGCGACCACAAATCAATTACATTTAGCATTGAATGGAAGTACGATAGTAGCGATAACTCAGTAACAGTCCCAGATTTTCGCTTAGCAGATTACGATGGGTTTAGAGAACACTTATCATCTGTTGACTGGGGTAACGAAGAGAGCTATCAATATGACAGTTTTCTGAACACTATACATGCTGCTCAAAGAGCGTTTATCCCATATAAAGAAATTAGATCAAATAGAAATGACCCAAAATGGATGAATAATAGGCTCAAATATCTACTAGGGCATAAGAAAGGAATTTATAGGCGTATCAAAAGAGGTGAGGGTCATCTTATAAATCAGTATATTGACATTAAGAGGGACATTAAAAAGGGGATAAGAAAAGCTAAAAGGGACTATGAAATTAAAGTTGCTAGGGATTCTAAAACTAACCCAAAAAGTTTTTTCCAGGTCTATAGAACAAAAGTTAGAGATATGATAGGCCCCCTTAAAAATAACTATGGGCACCTTACTGACAAAGAGAATGAAATGTGCTTGATTTTAAATAATTATTTTCTCTCAGTTTTTACACAGGAAGACACTAACAATATTCCAGTAATTAATTTTTACAGTGGGCTAGAAGAAGATAAATTATGTAACATCACAGATGGTTGTGAAGCAGATAGACAGACTGAAGCAAAATAAGTCGCCGGGTCCTGATGAGGTTTTTTCAAGGGTTCTTAAGGAATGCAAAATGGAACTCTGTGAACCATTAACTAATATTTTTAATTTATCTCTTCAAACAGGTGTAGTGTCTGATATGTGGAAGATGACTAATGTAATTCCCAGTTTTAAAACGGGACAAGTCGTTACCGTCAAATTACTGCCCAATAAGCCTGACCTCAATTGTAGGCAAATTACTAGAGTCAATTATAGCTGAGATTATAAGAAGCCATCTCGATAAGCATAGCTTGATTAATGATACTCAGCATGGATTCACAAGAGGCCGGTCTTGTCTAACTAATTTATTAACTTTCTTCAGTAAAGCTTTTGAGGCTGTTGACCACAATAAAGAATTTGATATTATTTACTTAGATTTTAGTAAGGCTTTTGATAGAGTTCCGCACCATAGACTGTTAAAGAAAGTGGCAGCTCATGGAATTGGGGGAAAAGTGCTCTCGTGGATCGAGTCATGGCTCACTGACAGGAAGCAGAAAGTGTCCATAAATGGGGTTAAATCCGAGTGGGGATCTGTAACAAGTGGCGTTCCACAGGGATCAGTCTTGGGCCCGTTGTTGTTTATAATATATATCAATGATCTTGATGAGGGAATTACTAGTGATATGAGCAAATTCGCCGATGGCACAAAGATAGGTAGGAAAATTGATTCAAACGTAGATGTTATGGAACTTCAGGAGGATTTAAACAAACTCTATTCTTGGTCAGAAAAGTGGCAGATGCAGTTCAATGTAGATAAATGCAAGGTTCTGAAGCCCGGGAGTGCCCATAACCCTAGTACTTATAAGTTAAATGATGTAGAACTTAGCCATACAGATTGCGAAAAGGACTTGGGGGTTATGGTGAGCAGCAACCTTAAACCAAGACAGCAATGCCTAAGCGTACATAATAAGGCAAATAGATTACTGGGATTTATATCAAGAAGTGTAAGCAACAGAAGTCCAGAGGTCATACTGCAGCTTTATACATCATTAGTAAGGCCTCACCTGGATTATGCAGCTCAGTTCTGGTCTCCATATTACAAAATGGACATAAATTCGTTAGAAAACATTCAGCGTAGGATGACTAAATTAATACATAGCATTAGAAATCTTCCTTATGAAGAAAGATTGAAGACTCTTAAGTTACATTCACTTGTTAGACGAAGAATGAGGGGAGACCTGATCGAAGTGTATAAGTGGAAGATAGGTATTAATAAAGGGGATATTAATAAGGTCTTGAGGATGTCTCTCCAAGAGAGAACCCGCAGTAATGGATTTAAATTAGATAAGTTTAAATTCAGAAAGGACATAGGAAAGTATTGGTTTGAAAATAGGGTAGTTGATGAGTGGAACAGTCTACCTAGTTGGGTTATTGAGGCTGGTACTTTGGGTAGTTTCAATTCTAGGTTGGATAAGTACATGAGTGGGAGGGGTTGGATTTGAGTGGGACTTTCACATCAGAGCTTATTTCTTGGGTAGCATTGAACATTGGGTTGGGCAAATGTTTTGTTAGTGGGATGAATTGTAAAGGACCTGCCTAGTATGGGCCAACAGGCCTCCTGCAGCGTTCCTCCTTTCTTATGTTTTTATGTTCTTATGGATGGAGCAAATAGGGGCGGCGAACAAATAATGTCTACTAGCATCGGTGACCATTCTATAAATAGAAAGATGAGGTGAATCATAGAATTGATGAGGGGAAAAGGGTGAGCGGTGCACTTAGGAGCCTGTGGAGACAAAGAACTTGGTCCTTGGAAGCAAAGAGAGGAATGTATGAGAGTATAGTTTTATCAACACTCTTATATGGGTGTGAAGCATGGGTGATGAATGTTGCAATGAGGAGAAGGCTGGAGGCAGTGGAGATGTCATGTATGAGGGCAACATGTGGTGTGAATATAATGCATAGAATTCATAGTTTGGAAGTTAGGAGGAGGTACAGGATTGCCAAAACTTTTCTCCAGAGGGCTGAGGAAGGGTTGTTGAGGTGGATCAGTCATATAGAGAGAATGGAATGAAACAGAATGACTTCAAGAGTGCATCAATCTGTAGTGGAGGGAAAGCAGGGTAGGGGTTGGCCTAGGAAAGGTTGGAGGGAGGGGGTAAAGGAGGTTTTGTGTGCAAGGGGCTTGGACTTCCAGCAAGCATGCATGAGTGTATTTGATAGGAGTAAATGGAGACAAATGATTTTTAATACTAGATGTGATGTTGGAGTATGAGCAAAGTAACATTTATGAAGGGATTCAGGGAAGCCGGCAGGCCGGACTTAAGTCCTGTAGATGGGAAGTACAGTGTCTGCACTCTGAAGGAGGGGTGTTAATGTTGCAGTTTTATAAACTGTAGTGCAAAGCACCCCCCTGGCAAGACAGTGATGGAGGGAATGATGATGAAAGTTTTTCTTTTTCGGGCCACCCAGCCTTGGTGGGAATCGGCCAATGTGTTAATAAAAAAAAATGGAAAACAGGAATAAAGGGGATGTAAATAGTGTGCTGAAAATATCCAGCCAAGACAGGACTTGCAGCAATGGTTTCAAGTTGGAAAATTTCAGATTCAGGAAGGACATAGGAAAGCACTGGTTTGGTAATAGAGATGTGGATAAGTGGAACAAACTCCCAAGTATCATCTTAGAAGCTAAGACCTTGTGTAGTTTTAAAAATAGGTTGGATAAATACACGAGTGGGTGTGGGTGGGAGTGAGTTGGACCTGACTAGCTTGTGCTACCAGGTCTGGTGCCGTGCTTCTTCCTTATGTGGAAGTGACCTGACTAGGTGGCCATTGTTCTTTGCCGGTGGGTGGCATGGACCTTCTTTGCATGGGTCAGTAGGCCTGTTGCAGTGTTGATTTATGTTCTTATCTGCCTCACTGCTGGAGGCAATGATGTATTACCTGGAGTTTACCTGGAGAGAGTTTCGGGGGTCAACGCCCCCGCGGCCCGGTCTGTGACCAGGCCTCCTGGTGGATCAGCGCCTGATCAACCAGGCTGTTGCTGCTGGCTGCACGCAAACCAACGTACGAGCCACAGCCCGGCTGATCAGGAACTGTAGGCAAGCATAGAAGCGAGGGGATTAGTTAGAAGGTACAAAACAGCAATAGACATAATTAGGAAAAAGGGGGGGAACCCTGTTATATTTGGCATTTTGACAAGGGTGATGGAAATGAATGGCTGTCCAGAGCAATTGGTATTAACTGTTGGCTGGAAAAACACTTTAAGGATAATGCAGTACCATTCACTGACATCTGGGATTACTTTTATGGCCAAAATGACATGTATGCCAGGGATGGGGTTCACTTATCCAGGGCAGGTGTAGGTTTTCTAGGATTAGTTACAGGTATGGGTTTAGAAATGGAAAATAATGAGTATGGATATACTGACTTAGGCTCTGATATTATGGATCTTAATATTATTATAATAAAAAAAAGTGCTAAACCACAAGAGCTATACAGCACTGCAGGGCAAGGAAGAATGTGAGGGTATCAGGTAGCAAGAGAGGGATGATTGATAGGTTATAGAGTACAGTGGGGCAGTGGATAGTGTTTACCTGGACCTGGAGTTTACCTGGAGAGTTCCGGGGGTCAACGCCCCCGCGGCCCGGTCTGCGACCAGGCCTCCTGGTGGATCAGAGCCTGATCAACCAGGCTGTTACTGCTGGCTGCACGCAAACCAACGTACAAGCCACAGTCCGGCTGATCAGGAACCGACTTTAGGTGCTTGTCCAGTGCCAGCTTGAAGACTGCCAGGGGTCTGTTGGTAATCCCCCTTATGTATGCTGGTAGGCAGTTAAACAGTCTCGGGCCCCTGACACTTATTGTATGGTCTCTTAACGTGCTAGTGACACCCCTGCTTTTCATTCGGGGGATGGTGCATCGTCTGCCAAGTCTTTTGCTTTCGTAGTGAGTGATTTTCGTTTGCAAGTTCGGTACTAGTCCCTCTAGGATTTTCCAGGTGTATATAATCATGTATCTCTCCCGCCTGCATTCCAGGGAATACAAGTTCAGGAACCTCAAGCGCTCCCAGTAATTGAAGTGTTTTATCTCCGTTATGCGTGCCGTGAAGGTTCTCTGTACATTTTCTAGGTCAGCAATTTCACCTGCCTTGAAAGGTGCTGTTAGTGTGCAGCAATATTCCAGCCTAGATAGAACAAGTGACCTGAAGAGTGTCATCATGGGCTTGGCATCCCTCGTTTTGAAGGTTCTCATTATCCATCCTGTAATTTTTCTAGCAGATGCGATTGATACAATGTTATGGTCCTTGAAGGTGAGATCCTCCGACATGATCACTCCCAGGTCTTTGACGTTGGTGTTTCGCTCTATTTTGTGGCCAGAATTTGTTTTGTACTCTGATGAAGATTTATTTTCCTCGTGCTTGCCATATCTGAGTAATTGAAATTTCTCATCGCTGAACTTCATATTGTTTTCTGCAGCCCACTGAAAGATTTGGTTGATGTCTGCCTGGAGCCTTGCAGTGTCTGCAATGGAAGACACTGTCATGCAGATTCGGGTGTCATCTGCAAAGGAAGACACGGTGCTGTGGCTGACATCCTTGTCTATGTCAGATATGAGGATGAGGAACAAGATGGGAGTGAGTACTGTGCCTTGTGGAACAGGGCTTTTCACCGTGCCTGCCTCGGACTTTACTCTGTTGACTACTACTCTCTGTGTTCTGTTAGTGAGGAAATTATAGATCCATTGACCGACTTTTCCTGTTATTCCTTTAGCACACATTTTGTGCGCTATTACGCCATGGTCACACTTGTCGAAGGCTTTTGCAAAGTCTGTATATATTACATCTGCATTTTGTCAAAGGCTTTTGCAAAGTCTGTATATATTACATCTGCATTCTTTTTGTCTTCTAGTGCATCTAGGACCTTGTCGTAGTGATCCAATAGCTGAGACAGACAGGAGCGACCTGTTCTAAACCCATGTTGCCCTGGGTTGTGTAACTGATGGGTTTCTAGATGGGTGGTGATCTTGCTTCTTATGACTCTTTCAAAGATTTTTATGATATGGGATGTTAGTGCTATCGGTCTGTAGTTCTTTGCTGTTGCTTTACTGCCCCCTTTGTGGAGTGGGGCTATGTCTGTTGTTTTTAGTAACTGTGGGACGACCCCCGTGTCCATGCTCCCTCTCCATAGGATGGTAAAGGCTCGTGATAGGGGCTTCTTGCAGTTCTTGATGAACACGGAGTTCCACGAGTCTGGCCCTGGGGCAGAGTGCATGGGCATGTCATTTATCGCCTGTTCGAAGTCATTTGGCGTCAGGATAACATCAGATAGGCTTGTGTAGGGGTATAGGGTAGCAAGAGATTGAGGTAGAAAGGACTGAGGGGAGTGCTAAAGGTATCATCATCAGAGTTTGTGGAGTAAATCAGTTGCTGTAAAAAAGTCAATGAGAGAGTGCGGATTAAAGGAGGATCCATCAGCAAGAAGGGAAGATAAAGAAAGAGCAGCAGAGCGGAGACAACGTTGGAGGTAAATTCTGCATGATCGTTTATAGTGGAACCTGACAATTCTCACAGAGAGGAACAGGGCACCTCTCCATGAAGTACCCGAGAGAAAGATGAGTGTGGCCGATAACTTAGTCACACAGCACACTCTCTCGCAAATTATTTACACTGATGGTTCTGTTCACCAAACCACTGGTGCAGCTGATAGTGCTGCTGTTGTCGTACAGTGATGGCTCTCTTAAAGAAATTGGAGCACGCATCAATAATTGGGCCTCTACCCTTCAGACAGAACTGTTTGCCATACTCCTTGCACTGAAATGCATCTGTGTATCAGAGACTGATAGTTTAATTGTAACTGATTCTCTGTCATCCATAAATGCTCTCAACTCATTAAGCATAAATTGTGGCATGCTTGCGTCAGAAGCCAGACAGAGGTATGGTAGGATTGTGGACAGTGGAGTCAGAGTGCACATGCTGTGGATTCCATCTCACATTGGTCTTCAGATGCATGATAGAACTGATAAATTGGCTAAACTGTATGCTTTCAAAGAGGGAGTAGATTACAATCTTGGCTTGTCAGGCAGTAGTTTGAGAACAATAATACGAAAAGAACTTCAACTGAATTTTATTGACTTAAGACTCAGGGAGATTGACACCAGTGAGTCCATCTATCATCATTCTATCATGCAGGAGGAGCCACATGTCTATGGTGCACCCAACAAAATAAGCAGACTCTTGGATGTCACTACCGCCCGGCTCCGGCTGGGTTACAAGTATCTTTGGCAGGTTAAATCACCACCACAAGATGTAGACCAAACGAAATGTAAACTTTGCCAGATGGACTATTGTCACACCCTGCGTCATTATGTACTGGAGTGTGATAAAATTAATGAATTTAGAAACAACTCACTCAGAAGTGTTCAAGAAATGGCAAAGTATTTTATCCACAGTGGTATATTAGAGAGCATTACCACATGTGTGCATGTGTGTGTGTGTGTGTGTGTGTGTGTGTGTGTGTGTGTGTGTGTGTGTGTGTGTGTGTGTGTGTGTGTGTGTGTGTTGTGTGTTTGTGTTTGTGTGTGTGTATGTGTATGAGTGTGTGTGTGTGTGTGTGTGTGTGTGTGTGTGTGTGTGTGTGTGTGCATGTAAGAGTGTGTGTGTGTGTGTGTGTGTGTGTGTGCATGTAAGAGAGTTAGTTAGTTACCATTTTGTCCTAGGCACATGTCGACTAGACACTAGGCCTGTTCTATCAGGGTGAGTGTGTGTGTGTGTGTGTGTGTGTGTGTGTGTGTGTGTGTGTGTTTGTGTGTACTCACCTATTTGTACTCACCTATTTGTGGTTGCAGGGGTCGAGTCCTAGCTCCTGGCCCCGCCTCTTCACCGGTTGCTACTAGACCCTCTCTCTCCCCGCTCCATGAGCTTTATCAAACCTCGTCTTAAAACTGTGTATGGTTCCTGCCTCCACTACGTCTTTTTCTAGGCTATTCCACTGCCTTACAACTCTATGACTGAAGAAATACTTCCTACTATCTCTCTGACTCATTTGTGTCTTCAACTTCCAATTGTGGCCTCTTGTTTCTGTGTCCCCTCCCTGGAACATCCTGTCCTTGTCCACCTTGTCTATTCCACGCAGTATTTTATATGTCGTTATCATGTCTCCCCTGACCCTCCTGTCCTCCAGTGTCGTCAGGCCGATTTCCCTTAATCTTTCTTCATAGGACATTCCCCTTAGCTCTGGAACTAACCTTGTTGCAAACCTTTGTACTTTCTCTAGTTTCTTGACGTGCTTTATCAAGTGCGGGTTCCAAACAGGTGCTGCATACTCCAGTATGGGCCTGACATACACGGTGTACAGTGTCTTGAATGATTCCTTACTAAGGTGTCGGAATGCTGTTCTCAGGTTTGCCAGGCGCCCATATGCTGCAGCAGTTATCTGATTGATGTGTGCTTCCGGAGACATGCTCGGTGTTATACTCACCCCAAGATCTTTCTCCTTGAGTGAGGTTTGCAGTCTTTGGCCACCTAGCCTATACTCTGTCTGTGGTCTTCTGTGCCCTTCCCCTATCTTCATGACTTTGCATTTGGCAGGATTAAATTCGAGAAGCCATTTGCTGGACCAGGTGTCCAGTCTGTCCAGGTCTCTTTGAAGTCCTGCCTGGTCCTCATCAGATTTAATTCTCCTCATTAACTTCACATCATCTGCAAACAGGGACACTTCTGAGTCTAACCCTTCCGTCATGTCGTTCACATATACCAAAAATAGCACTGGTCCTAGGACCGACCCCTGTGGGACCCCGCTCGTCACAGGTGCCCACTGTGATACATCATTACGTACCATGACTCGTTGTTGCCTCCCTGTCAGGTATTCTCTGATCCATTGCAGTGCCCTTCCTGTTATATGCGCCTGATGCTCTAGCTTCTGCACTAATCTCTTGTGAGGAACTGTGTCAAAGGCCTTCTTGCAGTCCAAGAAGATGCAATCAACCCACCCCTCTCTCTCTTGTCTTACTTCTGTTATTTTATCATAAAACTCCAGAAGGTTGTGTGTGTTTTTCTGTGTGTGTGTGTGTGTGTGTGTGTGTGTGTGTGTGTGGTGTGTGTGTGTGTGTGTGTGTGTGTGTGTGTGTGTGTGTGTGTGTGTGTGTGTGTGTGTGTGTGTGTGTGTGTGTGTGTGTGTGTGTGTGTGTGTGTGTGTTGTGTGTGTGTGTGCATTGTGTGTGTGTGTGTGCGGTGTGTGTGTGTGTGTGTGTGTACTCACCTATTTGTACTCACCTATTTGTGGTTGCAGGGGTCGAGTCACAGCTCCTGGCCCCGCCTCTTCGCTGATTGCTACTAGGTCCTCTCTCTCCCTGCCCCATGAGCTCTATCATACCTCGCCTTAAAACTATGTATGGTTCCTGCCTCCACCACATCACTTTCTAGGCTATTCCATGGCCTGACTACTCTATGACTGAAGAAATACTTCCTAACATCCCTTTGATTCATCTGAGTCTTCAACTTCCAATTGTGACCTCTTGTGTCTGTGTCCCATCTCTGGAACATCCCGTCTTTGTCCACCTCGTCTATTCCGCGCAGTATTTTATATGTCGTTATCATGTCTCCCCTGACCCTCCTGGCCTCCAGTGTCGTCAGGCCGATTTCCCTCAACCTTTCTTCATAGGACAATCCCCGTAGCTCTGGGACTAGTCTTGTTGCAAACCTTTGCACTTTCTCTAATTTCTTGACGTGCTTGACTAGGTGTGGATTCCAAACTGGTGCTGCATACTCCAGTATGGGCCTGACGTAGATGGTGTACAGAGTCTTAAACGAATCCTTACTGAGGTATCGGAACGCTATCCGTAGGTTTGCCAGGCGCCCGTATGCTGCAGCAGTTATCTGATTGATGTGCGCCTCAGGAGATATGCTCGGTGTTATACTCACCCCCAGATCTTTTTCCTTGAGTGAGGTTTGCAGTCTTTGGCCATCTAAACTATATTGTGTCTGCGGTCTTCTTTGCCCTTCCCCAATCTTCATGACTTTGCATTTGGCAGGGTTAAATTCAAGGAGCCAGTTGCTGGACCAGGCTTGTAGCCTGTCCAGATCTCTTTGTAGTCCTGCCTGATCCTCGTCCGATTCGATTCTTCTCATTAACTTCACATCGTCTGCAAACAAGGACACTTCTGAGTCTATCCCTTCCGTTATGTCGTTCACGTATACCAAGAACAGCACAGGTCCTAGGACTGACCCCTGTGGAACCCCGCTTGTCACAGGCGCCCACTCTGACACCTCGTCGCGTACCATGACTCGTTGTTGCCTCCCTGTCAGATATTCTCTGATCCATTGCAGTGCCTTTCCTGTTATGTGTGCCTGGTCCTCTAGCTTTTGCAGTAACCTCTTGTGAGGAACTGTGTCGAAAGCCTTCTTGCAGTCCAAAAATACGCAGTCGATCCACCCCTCTCTCTCTTGTCTTACTTCTGTCACCTTGTCATAAAACTCTAGTAGGTTTGTGACACAGGATTTTCCTTCCCTGAAACCGTGCTGGTTGTCAATTATACACTTGTTTCTTTCCAGGTGCCCCACCACTCTCCTCCTGATGATCTTCTCCATGACCTTGCATACTATACACGTTAGTGATACAGGTCTGTAGTTTAGTGCCTCATGTCTGTCTCCCTTTTTAAAAATTGGGACTACATTTGCCATTTTCCATACCTCAGGGAGTTGCCCAGTTTCAAATGATGTGTTGAAGATCTTTGTTAATGGCTCACACAATATCTCTGCTCCCTCTTTAAGGACCCATGGAGAGATGTTGTCTGGTCCCACCGCCTTTGAGGTGTCAAGTTCGCATAGCAGCTTCTTCACCTCCTCCTTGGTTATATGTACCTCATCCAGCACTTGCTGGTGTGCCCCCCTGTTCTGATTTCTTGGAGTCCTACTGGTTTCCACTGTAAATACCTCTTTAAATCTTGTGTTGAGCTCCTGACATACCTCTCGGTCGTTTCTTGTGAATTCCCCATCACCCTTCCTCAGTCTGATTACCTGGTCCTTGACTGTTGTTTTCCTCCTGATGTGGCTGTACAACAGCTTCGGGTCAGTCTTTACTTTTGACGCTATGTCATTTTCATATTGTCTCTGAGCCTCCCTTCTTATCTGTGCATATTCGTTTCTGGCTCTTCGGCTGATTTCTTTATTTTCCTGAGTTCTCTGTCTTCTGTACCTTTTCCATTCTCTAGTACACCTAGTTTTTGCCTCCCTACACCTTTGGGTGAACCAAGGACTCGTTCTGTTCTTCCCATTATTTCTGTTTCCCTTGGGAACAAACCTCTCCTCTGCCTCCTTGCATTTTGTTGCTACATAGTCCATCATTTCTTGTACTGGTTTTCCTGTCAGTTCCCTCTCCCACTGAATGTCTTGAAGGAAGTTCCTCATGCCTGAGTAGTTCCCCCTTTTGTAGTTTGGTTTTTCCCAGCCTATTCCTGCTACTCTCTCCACTTGGAACTCAACTATGTAGTCGAAGCACAGAACCACATGATCACTAGCTCCCAGGGGCCTTTCATACATGATACCCTCGATGTCCGAACTACTCATGGTGAATACAAGGTCCAACCTTGCTGGTTCATCCTCTCCTCTCTCTCTGGTAGTGTCTCTAACATGTTGATGCATGAGGTTCTCCAGTACCACATCCATCATCTTGGCTCTCCATGTTTCGGGACCCCCATGGGGCTCCAGGTTTTCCCAGTCAATCTCCTTGTGATTGAAATCACCCATAACTAGTAACTTTGCTCCCCCCATGTGTGCTCTCCTGGCCACCTCGGCTAGTGTGTTGATCATTGCTCTGTTGCTCTCATCGTATTCTTCTCTTGGCCTCCTGCAGTTCTGTGGTGGGTTGTACATTACTGCAATTATCACCTTATGTCCCTCAGACTGGATTGTTCCTACTAAGTAGTCCCTTTCGCCCATGCCATCCATTCCTTCCATTTTCTCAAAACCCCACTGGTTTTTAATGAGCAGTGCAACTCCTCCTCCCCCTCTCCTCCCTCTGTCTTTCCTGAAGATTTGCTATCCGGATGGAAAGATTGAATCTGTTATTATTCTGGTGAGTTTTGTTTCTGTGAGTGCTATTATGTCTGGGGATGTCTCTTTGATTCTTTCGTGCCACTCCTCATACTTGTTTGTTATTCCATCTGCATTTGTATACCACACCTTCAACTTCTTTTCTAAGACTGTGGTCTGGGAAGTATATTGGGGTTGGGGAAGTGGGAGACCTGGTAAGGA